>NC_083460.1:40153810-40171310 GCF_030014155.1 Tachysurus vachellii
TGTGTGTGTGTGTGTGTGTGTTTCAGATCTACCGCCGCTGCTGGCTCGTGTTTAAGAAGTCCTCCAGTAAAGGGCCACGCCGGTTGGAAAAGTACCCCGATGAGAAATCAGCCTACATCAGAGTCTGTCCGAAGGTAAAATCAGCCGCGATTACAGAAACGTTCTGATGTCAGACGTCTGAAAGTGAACCGCCGTCTCTGTCGCTGTTTAAAAGAGTGGATTGGATTTGAGGGCAGGATACAGAAATGTCAAAAACAATCCTCTAAAATTAACATCTATTTCTCTTTTTATAGATATGTGATGATAATAGATTATGTTAGATTATATTAGATGAGAAAAAACAGCCAGCATTTCAACATCTCTCTAATCTGTCTTGTCTGCATGTCCGGCTCTGTCTGTCTTTATGTCCAGCTCTGTTTGTATGTCTAGCTCTGTCTCTCTTTCATCTCTCTCTGCCCTTTTCTCTCCCCCTCTCTTTTGCTCTTTTTCTCTGTCTATCAGTGCTTTCTGAAAATGTCTTTGTATCCGTGTTTGTCTATACCTCGTTCTTGCTTTCTCTTTCTTGCTTTCTCTCTGCGCATGTGCAGCGGAGGAGTAAGCGTGGCGTGTAGAGCGCGTGTAGACATTACTGTGTGTGCGCGCGTGTGTGTGTGTGACGGTGTGAGGGTGGAGTGTGCGGCGAGTGTGTGTTAGCGGTCACAAGAACATTGTAGTGGGGCACGAGAACATTGTCTCTGCCTCCCGAATGAACAGCGCAATAGTGATTTTTTTGAATGACGTTGAGAAAGCGAGAAAACTGACACAGAAAGGAATGATAATTAATAATGAACTTAAATTGGTTTCTGCCCTCAGTTCTCCTGATTAAAATGTCATGCTGTCAAACGCTGTCCCTCCTTTTATATCAGATGAAGCTCTTGGTAAAGAGTTGACTCTGTACGGGCGAACGGACTCCCACATTAAAAAAAATCCCCCTCGGAAGTACTGTAAGTCTGCACTAGTTAAACACCTGGTATCTTTTAGAAGAGTGTTTTTTATGAACTTCAAGGAAGGTGTAGAAGAAATAAATGCTGTTTTTCAATTCAGAAGGTTGAAGGTTTCGACTACAATATCTTCGTTTCTTCCGATGCTGACATTAAATGTTTTAAATGTGGAAAAATAGGGCATCTTGTATGGGCCTGTCCCGAGATACAGAGTGATCCTGGTGTTTCTAAGCAACCGGGGAAAGATGCGGCTGAGCCTGCTGGGGTCGTTCCCCTGCGGCTACAGTTCGGCCAGCCGCTGAAGTTTCCAAGGAAAGTGAGCCCCAAACCCAGCCTGCAGCCCAGAGGCCGGCTCGGCTGAACCGGACAGAGAGAGGACCTGCATGGAAAAGAAAAGCTCGGTGGAATCTGGCTCAGCGCTGGAGCTTCCTGTGCAGGAAGAGGCAGGCACGGAGTTGCAGATCTGCTGCTTGGAAACACTAGTCACTACACCCGCACAAGGAGACGGGGGAGACGTGGAGATTTAGGATGAGCCTGTGTTTAAAGTACCAAGCAAAACAAAGTCGCAATTTTATTCCTTGTTCTTTTTCAGTTGAAGATATTTTAGGAGGTGGCACGGTCGCTTAGTGGTTAGCACGTTCCCCTCACACCTCCATGGTCGGGGTTCGATTCCCGCCTCCACCTTGTGTGTGTGGAGTTTGCATGTTCTCCCCGTGCCTCGGGGGTTTCCTCCGGGTACTCCGGTTTCCTCCCCCGGTCCAAAGACATGCATGGTAGGTTGATTGGCATCTCTGGAAAATTGTCCGTAGTGTGTGATTGCGTGAGTGAATGAGTGTGTGTGTGTGTGCCCTGTGATGGGTTGGCACTCCGTCCAGGGTGTATCCTGCCTTGATGCCCGATGACGCCTGAGATAGGCACAGGCTCCCCGTGACCCGAGGTAGTTCGGATAAGCGGTAGAAAATGAGTGTGAGAGAGAGAGAGATTTTAGGAGGTTTTGAGAATGATATTTTAGTTTTTATCTGTGTCTCGCTCCCACCAATGCAGTGCAGAGGATGAGTTTTTTTTAGATAAACTAAACAATGTTATTACTGACTGCAACACATCTGATATTTTAATTTTAGGTGGAGATTTTAATTGTACTACAGATATTTTATATCAGAACCATGCAGAACCTCATGTGGCTTCCTGTAAGCCTCTGTGGGAGATAATGGAGGCCCAGGAGTTAAGTGATATACAGTATAGGGAGAACTTTTTATAAGACAAAGAGACAGTACACGTGGGCCCACGTCATAGATAACACGCTCTCCCTGGCGAGATTGGGTCGTTCTTACGGCCTTAAACATCAGCTGGCACTTTTTACAAAGTGTTTTATTGTTCCAGTAAGCGTTTCTGATCACAGTCCGGTACAGTGTACTATTAGTAAAGAGACGTAAAGCCTAAGACTGCCTACTGGCATTTTAACACTGCACTTTTAGAGGACGCTAATTTTAGAGAGTCTTTTATTTATTTATGGAATTGTTTTAAAACTGAGAAGGTAGCTTTTAACTCATTACAGCAGTGATGGGATGTGACTAAAACACAAATCAAAGTTTTGTCTCAACTGTACACTCTCAATGTCACAAGAGACATTATTAGATCTATGAAAGCTCTGGGGATATAAATAGTGGAACGCCAAAATTTGGAGGCCACAGGAGATTGAGGGCATCTTGAAGCCCTCTAGGGGATGGAGAGCAGGTGGGCGCCAGGTATAGATGGTCTCCCTGTTGATGGTCTACACGGCTTTTTGGACAGTTATAGGGCAGGATGTGCTAGAGGTCCTACAAGAGCGTGTGAAAGTCGGTTAGCATCCACTGAGCTGCAGGAGGGCCGTCCTGACCTCCATGGAGACCTATCACACCTGAAGAACTGGTGCCTGGTGTCACAACTGTGCAATGACAGCAAACTGCTTTCAAAAGCATTAGAATCGAGACTGACTAAGGTAAGGGAGCAGCTCATTCACCAGAACCTGAGATACTGTGTGCATGATAGGTCTATATTTGATCATGTACATTTAATTAGTGACATTTTGAACGTCTCCAGGCTATTGGGCTTAAAGACTGGTCGGATCTTTCTGATTTTTAGCACGGTGGCTTAGAGGTTAGCACGTTCGCCTCACACCTCCAGGGTCGGGGTTCGATTCCCGCCTCCACCTTGTGTGTGTGGAGTTTGCATTTTCTCCCATTTTCGACCTCGATATGGAACTGCGGTCCATGAGCGTTGTCAATTAACTCTTACACCGCTGGAGGTTCTCCCTAACATCAGAGGAGCATGTTCGGCTCATGGACTACCAACACACACAGAGACTGGTCCTGCAGAAGAGGGACCCTTTCCCCAACTGAACATCACTCTTGACCTTGACGGGTGTGAAGGTCCCCTCCTGGAGTGCTGGGACGAAGGGGAGATGGACTTTGGGACATTGTCGGGAAAGCTGCTCTACAAAGCCTGTGAACTCTTTTATGTCCATTTTAAACCCCGAAGTTGCACATGATTGTCTAATCTGTTCACAGACAGAAACTGTTTTTCATGCTTTTATTTACTGCTCCATGTTACAGTTTTTGTATGTCCATTTTACCTTTTCAGTGTTTTGTTCTTGGTTTTAAAGGAGGATGTCAGGAGAAACAGGTTCAGGTGCCAACTGATCAATTTTGTCTTTGGTCAGGCAGAAATGGCAATACACAGTACCTGAGCCGCAGGTATATCGTGAGGCTAAAAGTATTTTCTCCAGACTTGTTAAGTCAAGAGAACTGATTGATTTTAAAAGCATGAATATTTTGCACACAATCAGTGTGGTGTTGTAAGAATGTTCTATGCTCTGTTACAGAAGGAGAACTAAGCTTTGCACCAGAGTTAAACTAATGATTACTATTATTGTTTACTTAGTTTATTAAAATTGTCTTAATATCCTTATCTATTTATTTATGTATTCATTGAGTCACTCTGGTATTTTACGTGACTTGTGCAAATAAAGGATTGGAAAAAGTAAAAAAAAACCTCTCTCTCTCTCTCTCTCTCTCTCTCTCTCTCTCTCTCTCTCTCTCTCTCTCTCTCTCTCTCTCTCTCTCTCTCTCTCTCTCTGTCTCCCTCTCTCTCTCTCTCTTCCTCTCTCTCTCTGTCTCCCTCTCTCTCTCTCTCTTCCTCTCTCTCTCTGTCTCCCTCTCTCTCTCTCTCTCTCTCTCTCTCTCTCTCTCTCTCTCTCTCTCTCTCTGTCTCCCTCTCTCTCTCTCTCTCTCTCTCTCTCTCTCTCTCTCTCTCTGTCTCCCTCTCTCTCTCTCCCTCTCTCTCTCTCTCTCTCTCTCTCTCTCTCTCTCTGTCTCCCTCTCTCTCTCTCTCTCTCTGTCTCCCTCTCTCTCTCTCTTCCTCTCTCTCATGCTCTGTCTCTCTCTCTCTCTCTGTCTCCCTCTCTCTCTCCCTCTCTCTCTCTCTCTCTCTCCCTCTCTCTCTCCCTCTCTCTCTCTCTCTCTCTCTGTCTCTCTCTGTCTGTCTCCCTCTCTCTCTCTCTCTCCCTCTCTCTCTCTGTCCCATTCTCTCTGACTCTCTTTTTCTTTCTTGTGCCTGCTGTCATGCTTTCTCTCATGCTCTCTCTCTCTCTCTCTCTCTCTCTCTCTCTCTCTCTCTCTCTCTCTCTCTCTCTCTCTCTCTCTCTCTCTCTCTCTGTCCCATTCTCTCTGGCTCTCTCTTTCTTGTGCCTGCTGTCATGCTTTCTCTCATTCTCTCTCTCTCTCTCTCTCACTCTCTCTCGTGGTCTCTCTCGTGGTCTCTCTCTCTCTTTCTTTATTTCCTCTAAACAACTGCATTAACCTGCATTGATTTAACAAGTGAATTAAGACCTGAGATGTTGAAGATTCTTCTGTCAGTAACAGGACATTTGTGTTGCAGAAATCCAGATGTAGTAGTTTTAAGATCCGAAATTAAAAAAGCCAAAGGATGAACAGAAGAGGTGAAGGAACAACTTACTGAGACAATATGAAGAAGAAATGAGTCAAAGGGAATAGAACGAGTAAAGACTAAGAGTAAAGGATATTTGCATGTATTAAATGTTTACAGGTGACGGAGATCAGTAACGTTAAAAACGTGACGAGACTGCCACGTGACACCAAGCGCCAGGCCGTGGCCATCGTCTTCACTGACGACACGTCCCGCACCTTCACCTGCGAGTCGGGTAAAACATCTGGGAGTGTTATTTTTACACACACACACACACTTCATTTGGACTTTTCTCAGTTCTGTATAATGTGATGTTCCCCCCCACACACACACAGAACCTATGGCAGATTAGTTATGCCCAACATCTTCCCATCTAACTTGGCAAGGCATGGCAAGTTTATTTGTATAGCACATTTCATATACCGAGGTCATTCAAAGTGCTTTACATAGAAATTAGAAAACAATTTATAAGAGAGAAAAAAAAAATATGTAAAAATAAGAGACACAAGATAAAATCATAATAAAAACAAAGAACAATTTAAAAAAAATAAATGTGATTTTAATAAAAACAGTTTAAAATATGTTAGAAAGAATAGAACTTGGAAACTAATCCAGCTTCACACGGCACTACTATTAACGGAGTTAACGAAAAGGATCACAAACAAAACCCAGATCAATTCAATTCAATTTATTTGTATAGTGTTTTGCAAAACTGCTCATCGAAACCAGGTGATATATTTATCGTATATTAACCAGCTACATTACTGACAAAGTGACTGTAACGTGACATAGTAAATAGTGTCTCAGTACTCTTACTACTCAGTACACTCTGTATGATTTGAGATGTAGCCCTGAGTTCATTCTTCCACACGGATCTCATTGCTAGTACACTTGTTACTCCCCGATCCGGCTGTAATGATTTCCGTGTGTATTCTGTCCTACAGAGCTGGAGGCTGAGGAGTGGTTTAAGACGCTGACCATCGAGTGTTTGGGTACACGGTTAAACGACATCAGTTTAGGAGAACCGGATCTTCTGGCAGCTGGAGTTCAGTGTGAGCACACGGGTCAGTCCAGCTTTGTTTTAAATTCACCGCTAGTGGAACGTTTTGGTGTTCAAAATGAGTCCGATTTTAAAAATATGGATTTATGTTCAACTTTTCCAAAGTAAAAATTAGTTCCAGGTTCTTTCCACGTTCCTGAAGGCTTTGGGGAATCAGATCCACACGACTTGACACTTTAGCAGCTTCATTTATACACAAACACCTTTAACTGACAAGCGTGAAGACAAAATACTTAAAGGTCAACATCTGCCCTTACACGTGCATTCTAAATGAGTTTGTAATGTTTGTATTCTTTATTCTCACCTGTGCTTCTCACGCACATGCTACAGAAGCAGAAGAGAAGAACCTTGGTTGAAATTTTACACACTTTCCGATTTTCAGAACGTTTTAACGTGTTCCTGCTGCCATGTCCCAACCTGGACATCTACGGAGAGTGCATGATGCAGATCACCCATGAGAACATCTACTTATGGGACATCCATAATCCTCGCACAAAGCTGGTCACATGGCCGCTCTGCTCGCTGCGCCGTTACGGCCGGGACGCCACCCGCTTCACCTTCGAGGCCGGAAGGTAACGCACCATGACTGAGAGCGAGGCAGAGTTAGGAATAAGAACCTTCTGAGGCGGTGGGTTCTTTCAGACATAGAGCAAAAGGGTTTAAATGATTTGATCTCACAACGCTGCTGAGTTCTGGATCATGATTGGTCAGAAGGTGTTGATTAATTTTCTATACTGGAAATTTAGAACAGTTTTCTATCCTGTTAGCAGCCGAGTTCATGTCATCATACATCTTCTTACTAGATGTATATTTACGTGCGTTTTTATATCTGGGTAAATCCATTACTTTATCCTGTTCATTGTCACGGCACACAAGTGCATGACCCAGACCAGCAGATTTGTACAAGTTGATCGAGCTCTATTGAACTGAAGACCTCATAAAGAGATTGAATGAATAGATTAAAAGGAAATTCAGCGAAGAGTGTGCGTTTTTATCTCTTCGAGCCACTTTGATCAAATAATAAAGGAAGATTTGTAACGCCTGCAGGATGCCCCTGAAAGGACAAAGATAAGAGAGTAAATGTGTGAGAATGCGTGATGTAATGCTGCCCTCTGGTGGCCATCAGGCTCATTATCTTCAGTAGGAAAAGTTGGATAGTGGCATTTGACATGATAATTGAAAAGTGTATGCTAAAAATACACAGTTTAGCAAGTTCTAGCATGTAGAACAAGCACAGTGCTAATCTAAGAGCTACAAACACTCTGATGTTGTGTCCGTGTGTGTCAAATAAAAGCCAATTAGTGTGTATGTGTGTGCTAGGATGTGTGACAGTGGTGAAGGCCTGTACACGTTCCAGACACGAGAAGGTGAGCAGATCTACCAAAGGGTTCACTCTTCCACACTGGCCATCGCCGAGCAGCACAAGAAGGTCCTCATGGAGATGGAAAAGAACAGCAGGGTGAGTAGCATAATGTCACGTGTTTACTTAGCATCAGTTTGATCTGCTAAAAAAAAAAAAAAAAAAGCCAAAAGCATTCCATACAAATTGACATGTTCTCATGCGCTCACGTGTTTAGCTGTTATCCAAAGGCTCAGACCCAGACTCGTACCCCTGCACACCTACAGCCATCCTGCCACGCAGCGCCTTCTGGCACCACATCACAGGATCACAGGGGGCCATGGACTCGAGTAACGGTAAGGAAAATAAAAACCCTTCTGAAATATAGAGGGCAGTACAATAGGGCTGGGTGACATCTTACGACCTGTAATCAAACTAACACATTATCAGTGATGATATGTAACAGTGTAACAACATTAACAACGTAACACTATCAACTAAGCAACAAGTTATCAGCAAATTAGCACACAGTGTTAAAGGTGGGGTCTCCAATATTTGAGAAATGCTTCGGGATGACAAACAAAAAAATCAAAACAAACGTGTAGCCAATGAGCAGAAAGGGGCGTGTCTTGTCAATATGGGCGGAGAGAGACTGAAAACTCTCTCCGCCCATATTGACAAGACCCGCCCCTTTCTGCTCATTGGCTACATGTTTGTTTTGATTTTTGTTTTGATTGGTGGCCTAACGCAGTTTTCTGAAGCTTTTCTCAAATATAGGACACCCTACCTTTAATGTAACAGCTAAAGTAACCACAATGTTAACAAAAAAATAATATTAATAAAGTAATAAAGAAAAGTAACAAACAGTGATGTTAAAGAAACAAAGTATCGGAGATGTTAGCAAAATAACACAATGAACAAAGCAACAAATTAAAGGTGGGGTCTCCGTTGTTTGAGAAACGCTTCAGAAAACTGAGTCGGGCCGCCAAACAAAACAAAAACAAAACTAACGTGTAGCCAATGAGCAGAAAGGGGCGTGTCTTGTCAATATGGGCGGAGAGAGTGATCAGTGCGCATGTGTGACATTAGCAGAAAGCAGTTTTAACATTGACATGGAGGATAAAAACAAAGAAAGAAAGAGAAGAAAGGCTTACGATAAGGTAAGAAGTAGGACGTGTTAATATAGGATCAGCTTTCCAGCGCTGAACGTCTTCCGCGTGAAACAGAGATAAACATTTCACGGTACAACACACAGTACTACAAAAACACATTTGTATTACCATAGTATTACTCATTGAGTTCATTTATTGATAAAAATATACCCTCAGTCAGCTGCCCCAACAGGTTCCGCCATAATACTTGTCTGGGTTACACTTGAGTTATACTTGTCTGGTGTATGTGTGGGGCGGAGCTATTAAAACAGGGGTGGGACCCATTTGGGTTAGGGGCGTGTTTGTTTTGGTGATTTCAAATGTCAACATTGGCTTTCAAACAACAGAGACCCCACCTTTAACTGTGACATTTACTAAGTAACAATATCAACGAAGTAACAAAGAATCAGTAACGTTTAACAAAGTAACAAACATACTGCAAAGTTACAGAGCAATAAAGCAGTGACAACTGATGAAGTAAGAACCAGCGATGTCAAAGTAACAGCAATGTTAAGGAAGTAACAGACAGCAGTGTTACAGAGTAACAGTGACGTGAACAAAGCAAATTACTGATCCCTCTGTGTGTTGATTCAAATCACACCTTTTATACATAGCAAATGAGCAAAGCATCTCAATCATATGTTACTAAGTGCATCAGTTACCTGTATGTGCCTGCTAATGCATCATTAGCACCGCCTTTTCAATCCCATGCTGTCTGTGTGTAGGTGAGATGTTCACGGAGTCTCAGTCAGGAGCCGAATCTGAACTGTTCTCCTCAGAGCACCACAAACATCCAGCACACTTCTCCACTTAACTTGGACAGTGAGGAGCTTCACGAACTCACCTACAGGTTTTAGGCCTGAACCTTCCTCCACACTGTTCTCTAACCTCTTCACGTTTGCTTTCCCTACATCGAGGGCAGATCTGCGATACCTCGGGGCCCGAGTCAATCCCGGTGGCTGGAGACGTGTCCTGAGAGGGAATGCACTGTGAAACGTGACCTACAGAACATTCGTAGTGGATCATATTTTTCTCTTACAGAACAGTAGTGGTGCACGTTTATAGCATTTTGTCAACCCTCTGGAAAAGTGGGCAGGGCTTTAGGGTTAGAACGACTCTGTGTCTCTCTCACATGCACAATGATCAGTATACCTGTCTGTGTCTGTGTGTCGTTGGTGCATGTCCTCTTTGACTGTGGAGCAGTTTTGAGATTAGTAGCAGGGCTGCGTTTAGTGTAGATCACTTCGTTTACTGCCGAGAACAAACAGAAGAACGTACAGAACTAGAGTAGGCTTCCATTTGAACAGTAAAATGGTGTGTGAGATTTGCCTGAGATTTAATCTGAGGAGGTGGCAGAGGATCACGAGGAACTCTGAGGAACTCTGAGGAACTCTGGAACACACCACCAATCATTCAGCAGTGTTTTGTTTTGTCTTTTCATCATCACGAGATGATTTCTTACCTTCCGGTCTTCTCTAGAACGTGCTGCATCTTGTATTTCCTGAAGCTGAAGACTTTTTGAAGGAGATCTGTCAAGATGATCTTCTGAGGGTCACAGCTGTGAGATCCATCCTGATCCAGTCACTGATACAGAACTTGTGGGATGATGAGTATTACAGTTCCACGTTAGATTGGATTCGTGTATCTACATTAATCAACCAAGCACAAGGTGAATGGTTTTTAGGATACACTTAAAGGGAAACTTCACCCTGAAACCCACCATTTACACATTAACATTTATTGACATGTTGATCTATTTTCACTCTAGTTAATGCTTTCCTATATTACTCAAAATGCTTCTTGACTAGTTGCTGGTGACTCAGTGAGATTTAGCCCTGAAGATTGCGATGCAGCGGCACTTTAATGCTTCATTCTTTGGTCCAGCTCTCTCACATCTTCATCTGTACACTCTGTTCCAACACATCAGCCATCAGTCCATCATCAACCTCTCCTCACCTCGTAAATCACCAACTAGCCCAGTCAGTGTGTCTTATCGCAGCGTTGCATTCTGGGAATTTACGTCTAGCATTTGCTTCAATTTTATTTATGTTCTATTTTATGTCACAAACAAAGATTTGTTTTTAAGATCCAACAGTGAAACTTGACTGTTTTCACTTGTATTTGAGATCATTGAGATTTTTTCCTATTACACTCCATTGTAACTGCACAAGCAATAACATTAACAATAAAAACAACAACAGCGCCCCCTGTGACTTCTCACAGGAAAAAACAAAAATACAGGCAGCAGAAGCAACTGAACACCACAAATATTCCCATGTTTCAGGGTGGAGTTTAACTTTAACTGTCCACTATTTCTCTGTGCTCATGTTTAATATTTCACAGTGAAAAAGTGAAAACGCAACAGTTTTAGAAGCGTCTGATTAGTGACTCGTCTACTTCAGAGATTTTCTTCACTCAAGTCCCTGGCTGATGATCATTTTTAATCCTTCACACCTCGCTGTATTCACCATCATCCCTTTCAACATAACGTTTTAAATAAACGTTCACATTTACATGTCTTTTCTTCCAGATTGGATTTGGATTCTCAGTCTTTAGGATTTTCTGCAGCACGCAGTGGTTTGTCCTGTTCATGTTCCTCAAATGTGTGGAACAGCCTTATGTCTAAATGTTGAAGTGCTTATTTTAATGCTGGAGTCCATAAACATGCATGCAAACGAACACACACACACATACACACACACACACACATATATATATATATATATGCACACACATGCGCACACACACAGATACATGCATACCTAATTATTTATGTAAAACAAAAAAGGGCTAAATTCAGATGTTTGTCTTTTTCAGAGCTCTGTGTGTGTGTGTGTGTGTATGGGTGTGTGTGTGTGTGTGTGTGTGTGTGATAGCTGTCTCAGTCACTCCACAAGGCACGTGAATATAACACTATTTATTTCAGATCGAGTGATTACTGTATGTCAGTCAGCAGAACGAGGACGACACTGTGTTGTGTGTTTGATTGTTTGTAAGATGGAAAGCACTATAAATTTGTCGGGTGTCCTGCACAGTTCTGTGTACGGGAAATTTTCAATAAAGGAAATAAACACATCACAATAAAAACGAGTATTGTCGAGTGTGCATGTCTCACAGTTTTTAAATCTTCATACTTTATTGGTTTTCTAAATTATTTAACCTTTTAACTTGCTGTAAATATTTTCATTTGTCACACTGCATGTCTTTCTGTTAACACACACACATGCTACAAAGAAGGAAGTGACTAAAATTTAAATGCAAATGTTTTCCAGTTTTTTTCCTGATTTCAGGTTACTGTGTGGTTGTTTTGTCAGAAAGCATCGTACCTATGTCTGATGGCTAAAAGGGTAAATATGTGGTGAAAAATGAACATGGTTAATAATCATTCTAAACAATGTATTTACATGGTGATTATTAAATATGTTTCCAAACTTTAATCTATGCATATCCTGAGCCTCAAGGGCAGGTTAGTTGGGTTAATTTTAAAATATTGTCTGGTTGGAGTTCACATGAATGATAAACTGGACTGGACCATGAACTCTGAAGGCGTGTACAAGAAGGGCCAAAGGAGGTTGAGGTACTTGAACATCTGCAGGACGGTGCTGAAGATGTTCTACAAGTCTGTGGTATCTTTTTTGCTGTTGCATGCTGACTGAAGGTAGCGGACTGAAGGTAGCTGATGCTAACAGACTGGCCGGCGATGTTGTGGTGGTGAAGCTGGACTCTGACTGTCGTGTCAGAAAGAAGGATGTTGTCTAAGCTATTGGTCGTCTCAGACAACATCTGATACAAGTTTACGTTCAGACGCAGATTCATTCATTCATCCAAGGTGTTCCACAGAGCGACACAGGAAATCCTTCCTACCTGTTTATCGGACCGTATAATTCCTCTGTACAACATATCTCACTGTGCAACAATACACCTTTATCTCTATAGTTACATGTACAGTTATTTATATTTGAGTATATTATCTTATTGTATATAAGTTTCTATATTTATATTTTTATTTTGGTGTCTTGGAGCTGTGTTTACAAACCAATTTCCCCGTTAGGATTAATAAAGCATTCAGATTCTGATTGACTTTATAACACAGCCTGATTTTATATACACTGCAAAAAAAAATTATTTAAAAAAAAGGACATTTAGCATATTTCATATTCATGACATATTTTCTTTACAACATTAGTCTGTCTGTGCACATTTTATAACCAAATCACAGAGAGTAAGGAATCTCTACGGGTTGCACCTGAAATTACAAAAATAAAGAAAAGAATTCTGTGTTATAAATGCAGATATGGGTTTCATTTAAATAAATAAATCGATTTTTAAAAAAAATTAATAAATATACATTTTTACAAATTTACTGCTTAGTATTTTAAATATTTGATAGATACTTATTTTCTTTTACAGTCAATAAGTTCAAATAAACTATGACCCATTTTAAATTCTAATTCTTTATTAAATTCTTTCATTCTAATTGTGGAATTATTTTTATTGCAATAGTAATAATTTAACTTGTAATTGAATTTTAATATTTTATTGTTCTGCTTCTTAGAGGGTTCTTTTTAATAAACCTGTTCAAATCGTCTTCTTGTATTGACGATGAAAAAGTAAAACCTCTGTCACAATGCTGAAACTCAAAAGCTTTTTATTTTTTAATGACTTATATTTAAATATTATCGTCATATTCGAAGCTCCTGTGATTCTGTGCTACAATTATGATCAACGTTTATGCACTAAAAATCTCTGGCGCGCTTGAACGCGGCATCATTCGCTCAGTCAGGGTTTTGCGTTACTGGTATCCATGGAAACAGAATACACGGCTACGGTTAGCAACAGTGGCTACAGCGGCTGTTTTACTTCTGGGAAGTTTGATTCATTTTTATTGTTTATTTTCACTGAAAAGCTCAAAATAAAATTGCAACCGAAAACGAGTTCAGAGATGAGCTGTGAAGACGGAAAGCAAGATGAGACAAACGCAGGAAATGTGTTTCATTCAGAAGGTAAAGCAGCTACCTAAATTTACCTCAGATGAGACATTTACATCAGATGCTTCATTTACCTCAGGTGCTACATTTGCCTCAGATGCTACATTTACCTCAGATGCTTCATTTACCTCAGATGCTACATTTACGTCAGATGCTACATTTACCTCAGATGCAACATTTACCTCAGGTGCTACATTTACTTCAGATGCTAAAATTACCTCAGATGCTACATTTACCTCAGGTGCTACATTTACCTCAGATGCTTCATTTACCTCAGATGCTACATTTACCTCAGGTGCTAAATTTACCTCAAGTGCTACATTTACCTCAGATGTGTCATTTACCTCAGATGCTACATTTACCTCAGATGCTAAAATTACCTCAGGTGCTACATTTACCTCAGATGTGTCATTTACCTCAGATGCTACATTTACCTCAGATGCTAAAATTACCTCAGGGGCTACATTTACCTCAGATGCTAAAATTACCTCAGATGCTACATTTACCTCAGGTGCTACATTTACCTCAGATGCTTCATTTACCTCAGATGCTACATTTACCTCAAGTGCTACATTTACCTCAGATGTGTCATTTACCTCAGATGCTACATTTACCTCAGATGCTAAAATTACCTCAGGTGCTACATTTACCTCAGATGCTACAATTACCTCAGGTGCTAAAATTACCTCAGGTGCTACATTTACCTCAGATGCTAAAATTACCTCAGGTGCTACATTTACCTCAGATGCTAAAATTACCTCAGATGCTACATTTACCTCAGGTGCTACATTTACCTCAGATGCTTCATTTACCTCAGATGCTACATTTACCTCAGGTGCTACATTTACCTCAAGTGCTACATTTACCTCAGATGTGTCATTTACCTCAGATGCTACATTTACCTCAGATGCTAAAATTACCTCAGGTGCTACATTTACCTCAGATGCTACAATTACCTCAGGTGCTAAAATTACCTCAGGTGCTACATTTACATCAGATGCTAAAATTACCTCAGGTGCTACATTTACCTCAGATGCTAAAATTACCTCAGATGCTACATTTACCTCAGATGCTACATTTACCTCAGGTGCTACATTTACCTCAGGTGCTACATTTACCTCAGGTGCTAAATTTACCTCAAGTGCTACATTTACCTCAAGTGCTACATTTACCTCAGATGTGTCATTTACCTCAGATGCTACATTTACCTCAGATGCTAAAATTACCTCAGGTGCTACATTTACCTCAGATGCTATATTTACCTCAGGTGCTAAACTTAGCTTTATAATTAACGGCTAATCCGGAGTCTAACATGTTTTTAAAAACCAGCTATGTATTTTTGTAACCTTGTGAATAATTTATTTATACTGTGTGTGTTTTATTGTAATCCAGAACAAATTTGTGGTAAAAACGCCACTGTGGAAGAAGTTGAGAAATCTGGAAATGTACCAGAAAACAGCTCCGAAGAGAAAAGTTCATCTAGTCCCAGGTCTGAAGTCCAATCTGAATCTAATTTCTGTAATAAATATAAATCTAATTCTGATCTAAAGGATGTCAGATCGAGATGTTTTTAACCAATTTTTGTTTTTACTTTCATCAGAAAACCCCAATGCTCGACTTTTTAACAAAAAAAAAATCCAATTATAAAATTAACATAATAGAACATGCATTTTTGAATATACATTTATTCATTAATTAGGAAAACGAGTTCAGAGATGAGCTGTGAAGACGGAAAGCAAGATGAGACAAACGCAGGAAATGTGTTTCATTCAGAAGGTAAAGCAGCTACCTAAATTTACCTCAGATGAAACATTTACATCAGATGCTACATTTACCTCAGGTGCTAAATTTACCTCAGATGCTACATTTACCTCAGGTGCTAAATTTACCTCAGGTGCTACATTTACCTCAGATGCTACATTTACCTCAGATGCTTCATTTACCTCAGATGCTACATTTACCTCAGATGCTTCATTTACCTCAGATGCTACATTTACCTCAGATGCTAAAATTATCTCAGGTGCTACATTTACCTCAGATGCTACATTTACCTCAGGTGCTACATTTACCTCAGGTGCTACATTTACCTCAGATGCTACATTTACCTCAGGTGCTAAAATTACTTCAGGTGCTACATTTACCTCAGATGCTAAAATTACCTCAGGTGCTACATTTACCTCAGATGCTACATTTACCTCAGATGCTACAATTACCTCAGATGCTACATTTAACTCAGATGCTTCATTTACCTCAGATGCTACATTTACCTCAGATGCTAAAATTACCTCAGGTGCTACATTTACCTCAGATGCTACATTTACCTCAGGTGCTACATTTACCTCAGATGCTAAAATTACCTCAGGTGCTACATTTACCTCAGGTGCTACATTTACCTCAGATGCTACATTTACCTCAGATGCTAAAATTACCTCAGGTGCTACATTTACCTCAGGTGCTACATTTACCTCAGGTGCTACATTTATCTCAGATGCTACATTTACCTCAGGTGCTAAATTTACCTCAGGTGCTACATTTACCTCAGATGCTACATTTACCTCAGGTGCTACATTTACCTCAGATGCTACATTTACCTCAGGTGCTAAAATTACCTCAAGTGCTACATTTACCTCAGATGTGTCATTTACCTCAGATGCTACATTTACCTCAGATGCTAAAATTACCTCAGGTGCTACATTTACCTCAGATGCTATATTTACCTCAGGTGCTAAACTTAGCTTTATAATTAACGGCTAATCCGGAGTCTAACATGTTTTTAAAAACCAGCTATGTATTTTTGTAACCTTGTGAATAATTTATTTATACTGTGTGTGTGTTTTATTGTAATCCAGAACAAATTTGTGGTAAAAACGCCACTGTGGAAGAAGTTGAGAAATCTGGAAATGTACCAGAAAACAGCTCCGAAGAGAAAAGTTCATCTAGTCCCAGGTCTGAAGTCCAATCTGAATCTAATTTCTGTAATAAATATAAATCTAATTCTGATCTAAAGGATGTCAGATCGAGATGTTTTTAACCAATTTTTGTTTTTAATTTCATCAGAAAACCCCAATGCTCGACTTTTTAACAAAAAAAAATCCAATTATAAAATTAACATAATAGAACATGCATTTTTGAATACACATTTATTCATTAATTAGGAAAACGAGTTCAGAGATGAGCTGTGAAGACGGAAAGCAAGATGAGACAAACGCAGGAAATGTGTTTCATTCAGAAGGTAAAGCAGCTACCTAAATTTACATCAGATGAAACATTTACATCAGATGCTACACTTACCTCAGGTGCTAAATTTACCTCAGATGCTACATTTACCTCAGGTGCTAAATTTACCTCAGGTGCTACATTTACCTCAGATGCTACATTTACCTCAGATGCTTCATTTACCTCAGATGCTACATTTACCTCAGATGCTTCATTTACCTCAGATGCTACATTTACCTCAGATGCTAAAATTACCTCAGGTGCTACATTTACCTCAGATGCTACATTTACCTCAGGTGCTACATTTACCTCAGGTGCTACATTTACCTCAGATGCTACATTTACCTCAGGTGCTAAAATTACCTCAAGTGCTACATTTACCTCAGATGCTAAAATTACCTCAGGTGCTACATTTACCTCAGATGCTACATTTACCTCAGATGCTATATTTACCTCAGGTGCTAAACTTAGCTTTATAATTAACGGCTAATCCTGAGGCTAACGTGTTTTTAAAAACCAGCTATGTATTTTTGTAACCTTGTGAATAATTTATTTATACTGTGTGTGTTTTATTGTAATCCAGAACAAATTTGTGGTAAAAACGCCACTGTGGAAGAAGTTGAGAAATCTGGAAATGTACCAGAAAACAGCTCCGAAGAGAAAAGTTCATCTAGTCCCAGGTCTGAAGTCCAATCTGAATCTAATTTCTGTAATAAATATAAATCTAATTCTGATCTAAAGGTTGTCAGATTGATATGTTTTTAACCAATTTTTGTTTTTAATTTCATCAGAAAACCCCAATG
>NC_083460.1:40173810-40198810 GCF_030014155.1 Tachysurus vachellii
GGAAGGAGAACATAAAGAAAGGGAACTATGGCAAATGAGAGAGAGGAGGAAGATTGAGGAGAGTCTGGAATACATGAGACTTATCAAAGAAACTGCACTGAAGGAAAGACATGCTCGAGAGCAGCAAGAGGAGAATGGTGTGTCTCGCTACCCGTAAATTCAACATGTTTTTTCCTTGTACATTTTTCTAGCTTATACTCTTATTGCAATCCACCCTTTAGGATTCTCTGAGCCTGATCCAAACCTGTCCAGTAAAGACCTCAAGCAAACTGAGCAAGAGGAGAATGAATGGAAGGTATAGGGAGAGAAAGACATCCTGATTACACCTAAAACACTACAGTCAGATCCAAAGATGAAGCTAGTTCTGTTTTTAGATGTTAATCAGATGCACAGGTCAAGTTTGTTTGATTCGCTTCTCATGTAGCAGGGCTTAAACTCATAAACTCATTTAGGGAGTTTTTACACCTGGTCACTTCGTGTGTTTTCTCTGATCCGATAGCTATCTGATTTGTTAAAACTGTTCCATTTACATTAGGCCACATAAATGCGTCTTGGCGAATCGGATATCGATCCGATCTTTCTACTCCTGCCCAAAATGCAAATATATTTTACCTCATTTCCGGGGTAATTGAAATGGAACACGCTTTGGTGTACGCGGTTTTCAAAAAGAAGGAGAAAAAACTCGTTTACGACGGTTATGCTACAAAAAACAGCGTTTACTGTTTGCTGTGTTTTCGCTGGCAGCAGCAGTGCATTTTAAGACCCAACGAGACACCTGGGTGAAAGATCACCTGCGAGTGACGTACTTCCGTTTGGGAGGAGTATAGCGCTGACGTATGTGGCTTGAACAACCACATTCATTTACACCTGTCCAGTTTCATCTGAAATGCGTCCCAGACCACCTCCTGAAGGGGTTTGAAAGATCGGATTTATATCCGTCTCGAAAACGTTTCGGAGGGCATTTAAGCCACGTTCACACTGCAAGTCCACATCGGAAATAATCAGATTTGGGTCTGATTCAGGACCACATATGGAAGTGGTCTGAATCTGATGTGAAAAAATCAGATCTGGGCTAGATTTGAGTGTTCACACTACTCCTGAAGAAGTCTGACCTGGTCACTTGACCCCAAAAAAATCAGATTTGGGCCACTTTTACCTGCAGTGTGAACGTGACCTTAGACCTGGTCTGTTTACCATCGGATAGCTATCTGATCACAGAAAACGCATGAAGTGACCAGGTGTAAAAAAAGCCCTTGAGACAGAACCTTACCAAATCAATTGTTTCATTCATAATCATGTACAGATTATAATTTTGTTTTCATCTTCTCAGGATCTTCCTGATCTGGATGATCTGGACACCGTCAACACAGCACCTCGGGTACGCTTAAGATCTAAAGTCGATTAGTGCTCAAATATCCTTAGTTTTACTAAGTAATAAATAAACGTTCTTTTTTCAGACGTTCCGTCCGATTATCGAGGTCGTCTCAGATAGCGACAGTGACTCAGATCCTGAAGAAATTTCTCCTGATTTCTCACTCTTTGGTAAAGTTTCTAGCAAAAATACACCCATCAGAGATGAGAGTCTGATTTTCACCAATCAGGGAGCAGAAGCGATGGATCCCAAAGCAGACGATGAGCAACAGATGACAGAAGGAATGCAAAAAAAATGCCTGATCGAGGAGCTGAACTGATGTTTGTAACTAAAGTGATTTGTTTGTAATTTTTAAGGGTAAAAAATATGTTTCTATAGAACTGAAAGATAAAAGATCAATTTTTATAATTTTTTTTATCGACTGACACTCACTGCTCTACACTGAGTTAAAAAAAAATAAATAATTGTCACATTATAGGACTCTAATAAATACTGACTTACGAGGAAATTAATTAATAAAACAATACTGAATCTTATACATCCGCACCAGCATTTTAAATAAGTCTGATCAGTACACAGACCACACAGGACAGGAGCGAGCACACGGAACAGACGTGATCGCTGCTCGCACCTCTGCCTTTCAGAGACTCCTGATTGGTCTGATCGGCAGTGGGCGGGGTCCGAGGAGACGTCAGGGTGCGACTGGCACACATTTCATAAAGGTTTCCTGAGAACTGCGTCCTCCGTGACTCCACTTTCAAGGACTCCCAAATATCTGCTGCATTTCCGCGGCAGTCAGACAGCACGCCGCTCACACACCGCTCAAAGGCGTCCCAGGATCTGCCAGAACACACACCAGGCCGAGCCATGAATATTCAGCACAGTAAAATGACATTGGGGTCCAATTTCAATGATCATGGCTCGTTCCCAAAAACAAGTCAGATCATTCTCTTAAGAACAAAATAATTTTTGAACATAAACGAGGCAAAAGCGATCACTGTTGCATGTTCCCTACAGAAGAACGACAGATTACAATTACAATTATATTTCATAGTCATTTTGCTTTGGGTCTATAGGTAACTGGGTGTGTACCAGGTGTTGGTGCTACTAATCAGAAGGTTGTGAGTTCAATCCCAGGTCCAAATAACTGCCACTGTTGGGACCCTGAGCAAGGCCCTTAATCCTAATTGCTCAGTTGTATATAAAAAAAAAGAGATAGTTGCTCTGGATAAGGGCAACTGGAAATGTAAATAATTTATGAACAAACATTTTTATACGTGTGTATTAGCCAGATTAATGTGCAGTATAATCAGAATTAGTAGGAACTTTATTGGCAAGCATGCGCACATACATAGAATTTGTTTTAGTGTCATTCACTTCCAGTATACAGTGATGACAACACAGACAATAAAAATAAGATGAGAATTATTATTTTTTTTTTAAATAAAAACACACATATTTAAATACAAATAGACAAAAAATAAATAAATAAATTGAAAAATAAATAGCTTGTATGTACAGTTGTGCTATAGATATATAGAATAGAATAGAATTGAATAGAATGAGATCCAGGGATGTACTAGGATGGAGGTGATGAATAAATATAAGATTATTTCACATTGTTATTGCGTAATGGGGGAACATTTAATTGTTCATGAAGTAGATTGCCTGGGGAAGAAATTGTTCTTGTGCCTGGTTGTGCTGGTATTTGGGGCTCTGTATCGCCGGCCAGATGGTAAAAGTTCAAAACGTGGATGATTTAAATGATGATTGAGGGATCCAGAGTGATTTTCTGAGCCCTTTTCCTTGAAGGGTGGGCGGAGAAACCCAATAATCCTTTCTGCATTCTGGACCGTTCTCTGTAGTCTTCTGATGTCTGATTTTGTGAGTGTGGGGAGGGCAGTGGGTTTTCTCCTGAAGTCCACTATCATCTCCACTGTTTTGAGAGTATTGAGCTCCAAGTTGTTGTGGCAGCACCAGACAGCCAGCTCTCCTGTCTGTAGGCAGACTCATCTCCATCCTTGATGCGCCCGATGACTGTGGTGTCGTCCACAAACTTCAGGAGCTTGACAGAGGGTCATTAGAGGTGCAGTCATTGGTGTACAGGGAGAAGAGCAGTGGGGAGAGAAC
Organism: Tachysurus vachellii; assembly: GCF_030014155.1. NCBI lineage: Eukaryota > Metazoa > Chordata > Actinopteri > Siluriformes > Bagridae > Tachysurus > Tachysurus vachellii. The sequence continues at coordinate 40,177,313 of NC_083460.1, forward strand.
ACAGCCCTGAGGGGCTCCAGTGTTGGTGGAGCGGCTGTTTGACATGAATTTCTCCAGTCTCAGTAACTGCTGCCTATCTGTCAGAAAACTGGTGATCCACTCTCAGATAGAGGTAGGAACAGAGAGCTGAGTTAGTTTGGTCTGAAGGAGTGTTGGAATAATGGTGTTAAACGCCGAACTGAAGTCTACAAACAGGATCGACACATAAGTCTCTGATGCCCCCTTTCCACCAGAAAGAACTGAGTGCTGGTTCAGAGCTAGTGCTGGTGCTGGTTCGAAGTTGGTTCTACTGGCGAGCCTTCTAAGAACCGGTTTGCCTTTCCATGGGCTAGAGAGCCATCGCAGGGCCAAGTCTTACATCACTGTATACAACGTTAGCCATCAGACTTCTCAATAACTGAACTGAACTGTGCTGAGCACAACATACACACACACATCATCTGTATGGACTGCACAGACCTACACCAAATGCACACACTTCCAATATACATCCATCAAACTGTTTACATGCTGCTTACATCCATCAAACTGTTTACATGCTGTTTTGCACACTTTTTTACTTTTTTGCTCTTATATTGCACACACTGTCTAATCATTTCTGTCGTTTTGCACATACTGTAAAATATTTTAGCTGTTTGCTGTTTTTGCACAAATCCTTTACATTATCTCTGGGACCTGCTGCTAAGAAACTGTGTTCACTAGTATTACTACATGCAATATTGTCTGAACATACAGTAATTACACTGGTTGGGGCTGTTTCTGTTTATTGTCTCTTGTGTATTGTCTTTTTTGTATTTTTTGTATTGTCTTGTAACTTTTCGTCTGCACTGTCTTTTGTTCTGCACTGTCTTGTCTGTCTTATTGTCTTGTCCTGCACTGTTCACACCAGGTCACACAGATGCACTTTATGTGGCTAGGACTACTTACTAAGTCCTTAGCCCTGTCTTTGTTTTATGTAGCACCCTGGTCCTGGAGAAATGCTGTCTCATTTCACTGTGTACTGCAACAGCTATTTATGGTTGAATTGACAATAAAAGCTTCTTGACTTGACTTCTCTTTTGTCTTTTTCTGGTTCAGAGCCAGTGCTTTCGGTGTCGGAAAGAAAGAACTGATTTTAAATTAGGCTCTGGCTCTGAACCAGCACTCAAACTGCCTCGGTGGAAAAGGGGCATGATTTATCCAGGTGATGCAGGATGTAATGCAGTCCCAAGTTTACTGCATCATCCACGGACCTGTTTGGGTCCAGTGAAGTCTTTCAGATGAGTTAGAATCAGTTTGTCGACTTCTTGACGACAGACGTCAGCGCCACAGGTCTGTAGTTGTTAAGTCCTGTTATCTTGTGTTTTTTTGGTACGGGGATGAAGGTTGTGCCTTTGAAGCAGACAGGGACTTCACACAGCTCCAGTTAGCTGTTGAAGATCTGTCAGACGATGTGGGCCAACTGGTCAGCACAGGTTTTCACACAGGCTGGTGTCACACTCTCTGGGCCTGGTGCCTTGCTTCTTTTGTTCTTTCTGAAGACCTGGTGCACAACATCTTCACTGATCTCTAGTGCAGGAGAGGGGGAAAGGGGGGTTACTGGAGGTGTTAAAGGATGTATAAAGAGATGGTCTGAGGGGTTTGAGGGGTTTCATATCTACAATAAAACTCACAGATCTTCAGCAAGTTGTTGATTGCTCACAGTGCTGGGGAATGGTGTCTTGTAGTTGGTGATGGCTTTCAGACCTTTCTAGACTAAAGCTGAGTCATTAAAAGTAAACTGATCCTTCAGCATTTTGGTGTACATTTACATTTACATTTATAGCATTTGGCATGCACCCTTATCCAGAGCGACGTACAAAATTGCTTAAGTCTCTATCATTGAATGCATGAATGCATGGTTCACTAGGATTTTTTTTTAATACACACATACAACAAACAGGGAAGAAAGTGCTCGTTGAAGTGTTTCATGAATAAGTAGATCTTCAACCGTCCGTCGTTTGAAAACAGCCAGTGACTCAGCTGTCTGGACCCCTAGGGGAAGTTCATTCCACCACCTTGGTGCCAGAACAGAAAAGAGTCTTATAGTATACTTACCCCTTACCCAGAGAGATGGTGGGACCGGTCCAGCAGTGCTGGTAGCTTTGAGGTAAAAGGGAGCTGGTCAATTTTTGGCTTTGTAGGCAAGCATCAGGGTTTTACCGGAAGTATCTCCGGTAGAAGTGGCGTAGCTCTTCATAGCCGCTCTAATCTCCTTATTCAGAGTGTTCCTGGTCTGATTGTACAAGACAAGGTGTCTGAGGTTTTCTGTGAACCGTGGCTTTTCATTGTTGAATGTTAGACAACTTCTAGTAGGGATGCAAATGTCCTCACATAAACTGATATACAGTATGAAGTCTCAGTGAACTAGTTCACTCCAAAACACTCCAATCGGTGAGGTCAAATCAGGCTTGTAAAATCCGCTCAGTATCGTTGGTCCATCTCTTTACAGTCTTTACTACAGGTTTAACAGACCTAAGTTTTTGCCTGTAGGTTGGTATAAGACGAACCAGATAGTGATCAGAGAGACCCAAAGCTGCCCGTGGGGTATATCACTGTCTCTGCTGGGACATGTAACGTTCTGTCTGTATTTTGGCAGTTCACAGGAGAGATTTGCTTTATTAAAGTCTCCAAGAATTATTATAACAGAGTCGGGGTGGTGTTGTTCTGTCCCTGTAATCTGATCAGGGAGTTTTTGTAAAGCCAGGATGAGGTACGCTTTGTAATGAAAACACACAAGAATGAACGAGTAAAACTCAACAAAAACACTAACACAACTGGAGAGCGAAGCACTCCGAAGCACTTCCATGTGCTATCACGATCTGGTATTAAAATTACTGATCACTATTTTCTTCTTAATGGCTAGAACCTGTCAGAACACTCAAAGGTTCTTTAATGGTTCATTTAATAAATGAATGCTTCCTATCGTATAAAAGTATAGAGGTAAAACCAGAACGTGTGTGTGTGTGTGTGTGTGTGTGTGTGTGTGTGTGTGTGTGTGTGTGAGCCTCACCTGCAGATGGAGTCGATATTGGGGTTATTGTCAATTTGTCTGTTTACATCATCTCCAAGAGTCACTAAACACTGAGCAAAGCCTCGATACACAGATACACACGAAGGAGGAACCACAGAACCCAGTATGGAACTACACACACCTGAGAGAGAGAGAGAGAGAGAGAGAGAGAGAGAGAGAGAGAGAGAGAGAGAGTGAGTGAAGATGTCTGAGACTGTGTGAAAAGGTATGTGTGGCTGCTACTGACAGGAGAAATAGTTCTATCAGAAATTCTGATTTAATGTATTGTTTAATATTATCACATGGCTTATACAACGGAATGCAAAAATTTCTACACCCTTAGGCAAAATAGAAACACTCTCTCTCACTCATTTTCTACCGTTTATCCGAACTACCTCGGGTCACGGGGAGCCTGTGCCTATCACAGGCGTCATTGGGCATCAAGGCAGGATACACCCTGGATGGAGTGCCAACCCATCACAGGGCACACACACACTCTCATTCACTCACACAATCACACACTACGGACAATTTTCCAGAGATGCCAATCAACCTACCATGCATGTCTTTGGACCGGGGGAGGAAACCGGAGTACCCGGAGGAAACCCCAGAGGCACGGGGAGAACATGCAAACTCCACACACACAAGGCGGAGGCGGGAATCGAACCCCAACCCTGGAGGTGTGAGGCAAACGTGCTAACCACTAAGCCACCGTGTCCTCCAAAGAAACACTTATTTGTGTAAGGACTCTGCCCGGACTCTGGCCACGTGCACTTGTTTATGTTTCTCGTCACGTGTTTGCCCCGCCTTCGTCTGCTCCTCCCTGTCATCACACCTGATCCTATTGTTCTCATTGTCTAGTGTATTTAACTGTGCCGCGTTGCTTTGGGCGGCGCGGCATCTACTGTGGTTTGTCCTGTCTTTAGTCTGTGTCCTGTTTCATGTTTTCAGTTATTAAAACCCTGTTTTGATTTATGCTATCCTGCGTTTGGGTCCGCTCTGTTTCGTGTTCATGACAATTTGTAATATATATCTAGGCCATGATTTATGTCAATCTAAAATAAAGAGATTGCATATAGCCACATGTCTGATCCATGGGTGTGTGTGTGTGTGTGTGTAGAGAGAGAGAAAGAGCTCAGTGAATCAGTGAGTGTTAATCTGAGGATTTCAGCCAGAGGAAAAACCTCATCTAATCTCACTGCACACATGTCGCTCTCTATGTGTTGGATTTTTACACACACACACACACACACACACACACACACACACACACACACACACACACACACACACACACACACTGTTTGTTGATTGTGTCCAGAGGTAAAGCTGTAGGTTTTATGATATCTTCAGGACTTATTAATTTGAAGAGAGAGAAGTTGTTTCACAAACATTAAATATTAATACAAACTAATTAAAAACATGACAGTGTTCTTTAATTAATAAAATATTCTAATTATTGGTCAGATCAACCTCAGGATGTTAACAGTGACTCTGCTTCAACACACTACCCTGTATTTCAGACACACACACAGAGTGTTTATTACTTAAATTAAATCTGATGTGCATTTAGTAATTATACCTAAATTTAGTTCAGTTCATTTGTATTACTCTGTTTCACATCCTGGTGTTTTTTCTTTTGTTGTTGTTGTTGTTGTTGTTGTTGTTGTTGTTGTTAAGCATCTACAGCATTTCCAAGTCACTATTACAACATATCAGTATAATGCTGTATCACAACAGAACAGTTTTAAAAGATAAAGTGGAACAAGTCAGATGTTCAGAAATTGAATAGAGCTTTACTTACTGAGCCAGACGGAGATGAACAGCAGCATTTTGTTGTTAATCCTGAATCTTGAGCTATCTAACTTCTGCAGATTCACACTCAAACACACACACACACACACACACACACACACACGCACACCAGTTCTATGTTGTGTGCTAGCACAGGTTATTCAATCATTTAGGAAATGGCTTGTTTGCTCCTGTATCTGAAATAACTGCACTTGAACTGTGTGAGTGTAAAATATCAGGGAGGATTGTGCTGGCATGAGATTAATTAATTAAAAAAAATAATCTGGGATTAACGCTCGCTCATCTGCGCAGAGCTTCGTAAAGAATAGGAAAGAATTAAATCCATAATGGGTCTGTATAGTGTTTTAAGAGATTTTATTTCAATCTGTCTAATCTTTTTCTCTCTCTTGGACTTGGATTTCTGCTGCCACACACACACACACACACACACACACACACACACACACATACACTTTCACAAAAGGTTTGATTGACAGGAATGGATTATGTCACTGCATCAAACTGCAGGATTAATTCTTTCTACATACGACAGCCTAAAGAAAGGTATCCTTATGTTGCCTAAACCTTTATTTATATCACAATTCATTTAATATGTGCACTGACTGCTGCTGTATCAGCTACAGAAATTTTTTGTTGATGTTTTGTGTTGATTTTTAAAGTGTGATTAGTCAGAAGGTGTTGATTAAAGGTGGGGTCTCTGAGTCGGGACGACAACCGAGTCGGGACGACAAACAAAACAAAAACAAAACTAATGTGTATCCAATGAGCAGAAAGGGGCGTGTCTTGTCAATATGGGTGGAGAGAGTGTTCAGTGCACATGTGTGACATCAGCAGAAAGTGGTTTTAACATTGACATGGAGGATAAAAACAAAGAAAGAAAGAGAAGAAAGGCTTACAATAAGGTAAGAAGTAGGACGTGTTAATATAGGATCAGCTTTCCAGCGCTGGAGAGAACTGAAGGAGCGGGAAGTTGGTCACATATTCACAGATTGGAGTTTCCCGAGTCAATAACTCCTGAGCTAAACACTGTTACTACACAAATAACACCTCTTTTCTATCGTAGTAATGTAGAGACGCAGCTACAACCGCGTTTTGTGTAGTAACAGCGTTTAGCTCAGGAGTTATTGACTCGGGAAACTCCAATCTGTGAATATGTGACCAACTTTACTTAAGACGCAGAGGCGCCTTTTTCCTTCTCGATAGGTGAGTAACGTTGGTTTTGATTTCAAATGTCGACATTGGCTTTCAAACGACGGAGACCCCACCTTTAATTCTCAATAACAGCAGCTCTGATAGTAGTGCAGCTGCACGTCACACGATACATGATGACACAGTGAGGTTTCTGTCCGTAAGGAAACGTTTACAGATGCAGATCTAGATGTTTATAATTAACCACGGATGCTAAGAGTAACTCTGTTTCATCAAACAAGTATTTTAATTAGTATTTGCCTTATTATGTGTTCAGTATTCAATTCAAATCAAATGTATTTGTATAACGCTTTTAACAATGGACATTGTCTCAAAGGAGCTTTACAGAACATAAGAAATATAATACAAAGGGTTTAATATGATACAAAGATTAATTTAATACAAAAATGTATGATTAATATTAGACTTATATTTAAATGTGTTTGTATTTATCCCTAATGAACAAATCTGAGGTGACTGTGGTGACTGTGGTGAGGAAAAACTCCCTTAGCCGGAAGAGGAAGAAACCTTGAGAGGAACCAAACACAAAAGTGAACCTCATCCTCATTTGGGTGACACTGAAGGGTGTGATTATAAACTGTTATAAACTGTTATGGAGCCTGGTGTCTTTAGTTAACACACAGTGAACTGAATAAACTGATGATGTTAGTGCTACCATGTAGTCAGGGATACCTCATATGGGTGACACTGAAGGGTGTGATTATAAATATACAGTCTGATAAATGTTGTATTGACGAGGAGGATGTTGTCCTTAAAGACCACATGGAGTTGGCATCTTCTCTTCAGTATGGGGTGTGTGGGACCTAGTGGTGAAGGTGTTGGGCTACCAGTCGGAAGTTTGTGATTTCCAGCCCAGGTCCACCAAGCTGCCACTGTTGGGCCCCTGAGCAAGGCCCTTAACCCTCAATCGCTCAGTGATGTAAGTCGCTCTGGATATAAGGGACGTCTGCCGAATGCTGGAAATTCTAGTTCATGAACAGTGTGTCTTTATGGTTATTACACACTAGGATCATGCACTGATTCTCTGTTTTGTTTGGCTCTTAGAAAAACTAAGAAACAGCAGAGAAGTGTGACTGTAGATGGAGGAGTTGAAGCATAAAAGGACGAAAACGTGTAGTGTAATTCGTGAAGCATTCACTAGGTGGCAGTGTGTATAGAAGAAGGAATGGGAGGCAGACGACGGAGAAGAAGAGGAAATGACGCAGTTTGTGTGGATGTGGGACCTCTCCGGTGATGGATGAAATCGGTTCTCCGGTGGGTCCGCGGTCCAGCGCCTCGGTTCTGTCCTCCGTCCGAACCGACACCATCGAATCTCTTACAGACCTGGAAGACCTGGAGCGGGTTTATGCTCAGCTCTGTGCTGAAGAGGTGAACTTTCGCTTTACATTCAGTTAATTATTCCTCAGTGTTTACATTAGCATTGTAGCTAATGCTACGTGTCGCTACTCGATCCGTAAAGCAACACCATCGTTTCCGCTCATGTGTTGTGGTTTCTGCACTTTTAATACTTCATTTTAAGGTCCAATCTGAGCTCTGAGTATCAGGCTGTAGTTTATCGTGTCTCAATAAAGTATTCTTACTTTAGTCAATTCAAGAAGCTTTTATTTATTTCAACCATATATAGCTGTTACAGTACACAGTGACATGAGACAACGTTTCTCCAGGATCAGGGTGTTACATAAAACACAGACAGAGCGAAGGACTTAAACTCAGTAAGTTAGTCTTAGATACATAAAGTGCATCTGTGCAACCTTGTGCAAACAGTGCTGGACAAGACAGACCAGACAGTGCAGGACAAGACAGACCAGACAGTGCTGGACAAGACAGACCAGACAGTGCTGGACAAGACAGACCAGACAGTGCTGGACAAGACAGACCAGACAGTGCTGGACAAGACAGACCAGACAGTGCTGGACAAGACAGACTATGAGACAGTGCAGGACAAGACAGACTATGAGACAGTGCAGGACAAGACAGACAAGAAGACAGTGCAGGACAAGACAGACAAGAAGACAGTGCAGGACAAGACAGACTATGAGACAGTGCAGGACAAGACAGACTATGAGACAGTGCAGGACAAGACAGACTATGAGACAGTGCAGGACAAGACAGACTATGAGACAGTGCAGGACAAGACAGACTATGAGACAGTGCAGGACAAGACAGACTATGAGACAGTGCAGGACAAGACAGACTATGAGACAGTGCAGGACAAGACAGACTATGAGACAGTGCAGGACAAGACAGACTATGAGACAGTGCAGGACAAGACAGACTATGAGACAGTGCAGGACAAGACAGACTATGAGACAGTGCAGGACAAGACAGACTATGAGACAGTGCAGGACAAAAAAAGACTATGAGACAGTGCAGGACAAAACAAGACAAGGACACAGTGCAGGACAAGACAGACTATAAGACAGTGCAGGACAAGACAGACTATAAGACAGTGCAGGACAAGACAGACTATAAGACAGTGCAGGACAAGACAGACTATAAGACAGTGCAGGACAAGACAGACTATAAGACAGTGCAGGACAAGACAGACTATAAGACAGTGCAGGACAAGACAGACTATAAGACAGTGCAGGACAAGACAGACTATAAGACAGTGCAGGACAAGACAGACTATAAGACAGTGCAGGACAAGACAGACTATAAGACAGTGCAGGACAAGACAGACTATAAGACAGTGCAGGACAAGACAGACTATAAGACAGTGCAGGACAAGACAGACCAGACAGTGCAGGACAAGACAGACCAGACAGTGCAGGACAAGACAGACCAGACAGTGCAGGACAAGACAGACCAGACAGTGCAGGACAAGACAGACCAGACAGTGCAGGACAAGACAGACCAGACAGTGCAGGACAAGACAGACCAGACAGTGCAGGACAAGACAGACAAGAAGACAGTGCAGGACAAGACAGACAAGAAGACAGTGCAGGACAAAAAAGACTATGAGACAGTGCAGGACAAGACAGACTATGAGACAGTGCAGGACAAAAATGACAATGAGACAGTGCAGGACAAGACAGACTATGAGACAGTGCAGGACAAGACAGACAAGAAGACAGTGCAGGACAAGACAGACTATGAGACAGTGCAGGACAAGACAGACTATGAGACAGTGCAGGACAAGACAGACTATGAGACAGTGCAGGACAAGACAGACTATGAGACAGTGCAGGACAAGACAGACTATGAGACAGTGCAGGACAAGACAGACTATGAGACAGTGCAGGACAAGACAGACTATGAGACAGTGCAGGACAAGACAGACTATGAGACAGTGCAGGACAAGACAGACTATGAGACAGTGCAGGACAAGACAGACTATGAGACAGTGCAGGACAAGACAGACTATGAGACAGTGCAGGACAAGACAGACTATGAGACAGTGCAGGACAAGACAGACTATGAGACAGTGCAGGACAAAGACAGACTATGAGACAGTGCAGGACAAAGACAGACTATGAGACAGTGCAGGACAAAGACAGACTATGAGACAGTGCAGGACAAAGACAGACTATGAGACAGTGCAGGACAAGACAGACTATGAGACAGTGCAGGACAAGACAGACAAGAAGACAGTGCAGGACAAGACAGACAAGAAGACAGTGCAGGACAAGACAGACAAGAAGACAGTGCAGGACAAGACAGACAAGAAGACAGTGCAGGACAAGACAGACTATAAGACAGTGCAGGACAAGACAGACAAGAAGACAGTGCAGGACAAGACAGACAAGAAGACAGTGCAGGACAAGACAGACAAGAAGACAGTGCAGGACAAAAAAGACTATGAGACAGTGCAGGACAAAAATGACAATGAGACAGTGCAGGACAAGACAGACTATGAGACAGTGCAGGACAAGACAGACTATGAGACAGTGCAGGACAAGACAGACTATGAGACAGTGCAGGACAAGACAGACTATGAGACAGTGCAGGACAAGACAGACTATGAGACAGTGCAGGACAAGACAGACTATGAGACAGTGCAGGACAAGACAGACTATGAGACAGTGCAGGACAAGACAGACTATGAGACAGTGCAGGACAAGACAGACTATGAGACAGTGCAGGACAAGACAGACTATGAGACAGTGCAGGACAAGACAGACTATGAGACAGTGCAGGACAAGACAGACTATGAGACAGTGCAGGACAAGACAGACTATGAGACAGTGCAGGACAAGACAGACTATGAGACAGTGCAGGACAAGACAGACTATGAGACAGTGCAGGACAAGACAGACTATGAGACAGTGCAGGACAAGACAGACTATGAGACAGTGCAGGACAAGACAGACTATGAGACAGTGCAGGACAAGACAGACTATGAGACAGTGCAGGACAAGACAGACTATGAGACAGTGCAGGACAAGACAGACTATGAGACAGTGCAGGACAAGACAGACTATGAGACAGTGCAGGACAAGACAGACTATGAGACAGTGCAGGACAAGACAGACTATGAGACAGTGCAGGACAAGACAGACTATGAGACAGTGCAGGACAAGACAGACTATGAGACAGTGCAGGACAAGACAAGACAAGGAGACAGTGCAGGACAAGACAGACAATGAGACAGTGCAGGACAAGACAGACAAGGAGACAGTGCAGGACAAGACAGACAAGGAGACAGTGCAGGACAAGACAGACAAGGAGACAGTGCAGGACAAGACAGACAAGGAGACAGTGCAGGACAAGACAGACAAGGAGACAGTGCAGGACAAGACAGACAAGGAGACAGTGCAGGACAAGACAGACAAGGAGACAGTGCAGGACAAGACAGACCATGAGACAGTGCAGGACAAGACAGACCATGAGACAGTGCAGGACAAGACAGACTATGAGACAGTGCAGGACAAGACAGACTATGAGACAGTGCAGGACAAGACAGACTATGAGACAGTGCAGGACAAGACAGACTATGAGACAGTGCAGGACAAGACAGACTATGAGACAGTGCAGGACAAGACAGACTATGAGACAGTGCAGGACAAGACAGACTATGAGACAGTGCAGGACAAGACAGACTATGAGACAGTGCAGGACAAAAAAAGACTATGAGACAGTGCAGGACAAGAAAAGACAAGGAGACAGTGCAGGACAAAAAAAGACAAGGAGACAGTGCAGGACAAAAAAAGACAAGGAGACAGTGCAGGACAAAAAAAGACAAGGAGACAGTGCAGGACAAAAAAAGACAAGGAGACAGTGCAGGACAAAAAAGACAAGGAGACAGTGCAGGACAAGACAGACTATGAGACAGTTCAGGACAAGACAGACTATGAGACAGTTCAGGACAAGACAGACAAGGAGACAGTGCAGGACAAGACAGACAAGGAGACAGTGCAGGACAAGACAGACAAGGAGACAGTGCAGGACAAGACAGACAAGGAGACAGTGCAGGACAAGACAGACAAGGAGACAGTGCAGGACAAGACAGACAAGGAGACAGTGCAGGACAAGACAGACAAGGAGACAGTGCAGGACAAGACAGACAAGGAGACAGTGCAGGACAAGACAGACAAGGAGACAGTGCAGGACAAAAAAGACAAGACAATACACAAAAGACAATAAACATTAACAGCCGAACAGTGTAAATACTGTATGTTCAGCAGGAGTGCTGTGCCGTGTGCAGAAATACTGGAATGAACACATTAGTATTATAGCAGCAGGTCCCTGAGATATTGTAAAGGATTATGCAAAACAGCAACGACTGAAATGTGAGCCAGAATGTGCAAAGAGCAAAAACAGTGTGTAAAACAGCATGTAAACAGTTTGATGGATGTACGTACAATGGAAGAGTGTGTATTTAGTGTAGGTCTGTGCAGTCCATACAGTTGATGTGTGTGTTGTGCTCAGTTCAGTTATTATCCTGCTTTGTATTGAAATGGGCTTCTGCTAATCTCCCTCCTGAGATAACGTTATATCATTTTCTGTCTCTTTGTGTTTTCGGTCTTTTTTGTTTAAAACGTGACCTTTTAGACATCTTGTAAGTGATTGTGTTTAAACCGTGTGATGTGGTCCGTTCTGCAGGTGGAGGTGCAGAAGGAGTTGCAGGTTCTTTCTGGACAACAGAGCAGCATTGAAACTAAGATGCTCGCTCTACAGAGGATCGGGTGAGTGTGTGTGGGGTTGGAAGTGTAACTCCGAGGGGCATTAATTGACCTGTGGCATTGCTTTTACAAACAGAATTAAACATTACAAACGTCACAGTTCTTTTGAGCTCTCTGTGGTATACGTGTTTCTCATTAGTATTATATACAGTGTGTTATAATATAGTATATAATGTATAGTGTTACGGAATATCAGGAGTTTAAGGTGTGTGTGTGTGTGTGTGTGTGTGTGTGTGCGTGTGTTTAGGCCCAACCTGCAGCTGATTGAAGGAGATGCCACACAGTTATCCGGGATGATCAACTTCACCTGCAGCCTGGCAGAGAACGTCAGCAGTAAAGTCAGACAGTTGGACCTCACTAAGGTTACATACACACACACACAAACGATCACACACCCCTGCACCCAGGCTACACTCCTAGAAGCAACTGACAGCAGGTGTTTGTTCCTTTCAGAAAAGGCTGTACCAGGCGATCCAGCGCGCTGACGATATTCTGGATTTAAAGTTCTGCACAGACGGCGTTCAGACGGCTCTCCGCAATCAGGACTACGAACAGGCCGCCGCCCACATCCACCGCTACCTGTCTCTCGACCAATCGGTGATCGAGCTGAGCAGGCAGGGTGGAGAGAGTGAGTCTTTTAACTGATGATAAATCAATAAACTGGGATGTGGCACTGTTGGGTCCCTGAGCAAGGCCCTAAACGCATAATTAATCACAGTCGTAATTTTTCCAACACGATTGTGACGTTAAAGCCGAGTGTAACACAGACCCTAAGCTTTTTTCCCGATCTGCTCTGTACACATGCTGATGTTTAGCTACTTCCTGTTTCGCTCTGCAGGCACCGCAGTCGATGCCAGTCTCGCTTTACTGCAGGAGGCGGAGCTTAGTTTGAAAGCTCTGGTTACTAAGCGACTAGAGGAAGCGGTCGCCACGGGCGACCTGCCTCAGGTTGAACGCTTCTTTAAAATCCTCCCTCTGCTGGGCCTTCATGAGCAGGGACTCGCACAGTTTGCTCAGTACCTCTGCAGTCAGGTGTGTGTGTTTGTGTGTGTGTGTGAGTGTGAGTGTTTATAAACTACATGGTGTTGATGTTGTATCTGATCTCATAAAAAAGTTCTCTTTCACTCCTCACTCAGTTGGCGAGTAAAGCAGAGGAGAACCTGCTCCTGGCTGTAGGATCTGACGTCAGTGACCGTCGTGCGCCGATGATCTTCGCTGACACACTCACACTACTGTTGGAGGGTAAAAACACACCACAAGCCACACACACTCACTCTCTAATCACTTCTTTTTTAAAGTGAAAGAACTTGCCATGGATTGTGTGTCATGTGTGCTTAATGTGTGTGTGTGTGTGTGTGTCAGGTATAGCTCGGATCGTGGAGACGCACCAGCCCATAGTGGAGACGTACTACGGCCCGGGAAGACTCTACACACTCCTCACGCACCTTCAGAAAGAGTGTGACACACTGGCGCAGAAAGTGGTGGAGAAGTTCATCCAGCAGAGAGGCTATCACAACAAAGTGTGTGTTTCCTGTGTTCAGGTTTTTTCCCCTCGGTGTATGTGTGTCTCAGTGTGTGTATGTGACGCTGGAATGTTTCTGTAGTTCCAGGTTGTTCAGAGCAGCATGATGAGGGGCACGTCTACGGACAAGATCGAGCCGAGGTACTTTAATTGTGTAAATCGGAAAATGTGTGTAATGGATTAATGACTTGCAAGACAATTCTGTAAAAGCTTGTATTATGATGTCATGGCTATAAATGCATTAGCTAAATATATCCACAATTTATAATGATGGGTTATAAAAACATGTATCCTAAGATATGCAAAACCCATGGTGTGTGTGTGTGTGTGTGTGTGTGTGTGTGTAGAGAGCTTGACCCCGTGTTATGTGAGGTCACCCTGATGAACTCGAGAGCTGAACTGTACCTGCGCTTCCTGAAGCGCCGCATTACGGCAGATTTTGAAGTCGCAGACGCAACCGCAGCAGAGTCCGTAATCCGAGGTAGCGAACTCGCGTAAACACATGTAGCTTCACCTACAACACAGCACACTGTATCCCAGAACAAACTATTGGCACCCCTCTACCCTTGGCCTGTATAATCGACAGCACATCTAACCACAAGTGAGAATAACAGTTTAATTTATGTGTTGAAATTGTGGTGTTTTTACAGAGCATCAGCAGTGTTTAGAGCGATTGCTGAAGGATTGCCAACTCAGTTGCATCATGCAGGAGCTGATTGGTTACTACATCCCCATGGAGGAGTACTACATGAGAGAGACTGTGAATAAGGTATACACACACACACACACACACACTAAAAAAAGGAACACACGGTCTTTATGTATTGTGAGTTAGAATTCATAAACAACAACGGGTTTTATTCAGGCGGTCGCTATGGATGCAGCTGAGGCGGGGCAGCTGAACTCCAGTATGGTGGACGACGTGTTTTATATCGTGAAGAAGTGCATCAGTCGAGCGCTGACCAGCGGCACCTCGGACTGCGTGTGTGCGATGATTAATCACGCCATCAGCGTACTCGAGACGGATTTCAGGTACACGCCTACTGATTTCTAGACATGAGAGGAAATCTTCCCAAAGTCAGTTCCAGTTACTTTAAACATTCCTCAAAGTGGTCTGCATACGCCATCAGACACACACAACCCACTGACTCCTCCCTCTGAAAAAGTAGTTCTATCTCCAAAGGAGCGATTCAATGCGTTTTCACCGGCATTTATACACAATCACGTTGAACTGAAGATTTCGACCTCTCCGTTTAGTCTTTCATTATAAGTGAGGTTTGTGTTTTGCTGTTCCACAAAAGAGTCGCCTCGCATCAGTGCGATGAACTGATTGATTTGACTCAAAAGATTCAGATTAAAAAAAGAGTCAGCTCTTATTGATAAGCAGAGAGAAATGATTTGAATCAAAAGAATCATTTTAGTAAGCTGAATCAAATGATTTGCTCTGTTACTATACATGGGATAATATAATGAATTTTTATTTGCATGCGATGCCTTCACATGTGGTGTGTGTGTGTGTGTGTGTGTGTGTGTGTGTAGGGAGGTGCTGGTGACAAAACTGAGAGCCGGTTATCCAGCCAGCACTCTGCAGGATCTACATCGTGGTGTCACCAGCGCTGTGAGTCTGATGCAGAGCAGCTTACAGCAGGGAAAAATCCAATCTCTAGGCATCGAGAGTCAGGAACAAGCCAAGACCGCTTATCTGGTGAATAAATATATCCTATATTATATCTTAAAAATGGAAAAAGCAATATCCGTTCAGGGATCAGAGCCGAAACCTCAGCGCTTGATCCGTGCCTCAGACCGATGTAGCCCTTTCTTTTAAGTGGGTTTTAGAGCTTTGTAGAAATTTGTGTTTTAAGAAACAAGATTTAAGTCTTAAGTTTTAATATGTAGTTGAAAAAAAGAAATAATCTAATCTATTATTCCATAATTCTCTTATAGTGTTTCCTGTTATTCGTGAACTGAGCCAATTGATTTGACTCACCGAATATAAGTCGGAATATAAAGTGTCAGCTCAATTATTTGAATCACTAGAAAAATCTGGAGTTTGAATGGGTCAACTCGTTTTGTCGAGCTGAGTCGAATGATCTGACTCACTGAAAAGAGTCTTTGTGTTCTGTTTCAAATGACTTGACTCACTGGAAGGTCTTTGTAGTTGGTAGAGATGTGAGGTTAGCCATTGATCGAATTAGTTTGTTTGTGCGTTGACCAATTATTGTTCTGCACTTTGGCTCACATGGTGGTGAAACTCGTGTGACCGAGCCGTGTCATGTCCTGTGCTTGTTTTAAAAGTTCTCTACCTTTTCTTCCAGGTGACTCTGAATAACGTGCAGGTCTGCAGCGAGAACATCAGCACTCTGAAAAAGAACCTGGAGGTCTGATTGTTTTTGTGATCTGATCATCTGTAATCTGGCAGCATTGTTCTTTATAAACCTGCGCCCTCTCTCTCACTTTTCTCATTTTTTCCCCTTTGTTGTTTAGAGTGATTGTGCCAAGTTGTTCAGTCAGGTAGCCGGTTCAGAACAAGCTCAGGCGAAGATAGACAGCTGTCTGTCCGACTTGGTGAACACATCAAGCAAGCTCAAGGATCTCCTCCAGGTCAGAGAAGTGGAACATCTGTATTTCAGTTTAGACAAAAATATCCATACGTTAAGCTTTAAGTTTATCTTTCAAGAATCTATTTTTTAGTTAATTAAAACGTGTTTTAAAAGCTTTCAGTTTTAACTGAAACATTTTTATATGTCCTATGATTTTATATCAAGTGTGTGTGTGTGTGTGTAGGAGGGTCTTCAGGAGCTTAATAACACAGCTATCAGACCACAGGTGAAACCGTGGATCAGCAGCTTCCTGTCTATTTCACACAACATCGAAGAGGTGAGAAATATATTGGGAACGATGAAGCTGTCACTGTTTCCCACCTTATGCATCCCCAAGTGTTTTATTTCTCTTGTACCACAGAAAAAGGTCAAGCTACATTTTTAGATGGTAAAGGCATAATATAAGGAAGGGCTGTGGAACAAATTAGTTCCTGTTGTTTCTTCTGTTCTCTCAGCTATAAACAGTGTTTCCTCACCAGACTCTGATATTCTCTCTATTCAAGTTAATAAAACTAAAAAAAAAAAAAAGCACTCACAGTTTGTTCCACGTTACTGAGAAACACACAGAAGTGTAAACACGTCTGTCTTGAAGATGTGGAGAACTTCCAGCAAGTTCCAGCTTTACCTCTGACTGGTACACAGAGCTGACACCGGAGACTCCTTCCGTAGATATTATAATAGATACGTTTCTCCTGACAGATCATTGATTTCAAGTTTTTTAATCCGTTGGATTATTGTTTATAAAGCTGTGATTTGAAGCTGCAGAACACATTCTGATCGGTCAGTTTGTTTCTGATTTAAGGAGGAGTTTAGCGAATACGAGGCGAACGATCCGTGGGTTCAGCAGCTGGTTGTGCAGCTAGAGCAGCTCATGGCTGAGTTTAAGGTAAAGAATAACGCTCACTTTTTTCATTGTGGATGTTCACCGAGACATGATGTCTGACAGAAGGTGTGTCCTCAGGCCGGCTTGTCTCCCGTCATCTACGACATGCTAACCAGCCTGATGACCAGCCTGATTGCCATGGAGCTGGAGAAGACCGTCTTTAAATGCAGCTTCAGCAGGGTGAGAGGCTCTGAAAATCACACCTCCTTCAGTTTTATGACTTATCAGCTCCTCCGTCTGAGGACATCACAAGGAATCGAGGACAAAACCTATTATTAAACAAGACGTCCTCGGTCACTGGAGTATCACTTTAATGCTGTTTCTCTGTTTTTCTTTGTCTCTGCCCCTAATTCTGTCTCTCACCTTTTTTATTCCTTTTGCTGAGTGTTTTTCTTTCAATTCTCTCTCTCTCTTCCTCTGTCTTTCTGTTTCTCTCTCTTTCTCTCTCTCTCTCACAGTTGGGCGGTCTGCAGTTTGATAAGGAGTTGCGTTCGTTGGTCGCTTATCTCTCCTCTGTCACCTCGTGGACAATTCGTGATAAATTTGCTCGCCTCACTCAGATTGCAACGATCCTCAATCTGGAGAGGGTTCGTATCTGTGCAAAATCAGCATTTACAGCATTGTTTTATCTGGATCAGAATATCCTGATCTGTAGATCAGCTGATGGATGTCCGAGGATCTAAGGTTTTGTTCCCTTCGTCTCATTTCAGGTGTCAGAGATCCTGGATTATTGGGGCCCGAACTCGGGGCCACTGACATGGCGTCTGACTCCAGCTGAGGTTCGACAGGTCCTGGCGCTCAGAGTGGACTTTCGCAGCGAGGACATCAAAAGACTCCGCCTTTAAAACAGCACTAAAACTTACTGGATCATTTTTAGTTATTTATGACTGTAATTAAAAAAAATGGGTGAATTGAGTAGGGGTTTTTTTGTTTGTATTATAGCTTGATAATAAATGTTACATTCATTTAAAAGAGTTCTGTATCGGTCCATCTTTTTATTTTAATGCACAGAAATGTCACTCAGATCCTCAGAACCTGTATAATTCAACAAAAAAGAAAGAAAACACGTATTCGTTTAAACGGAGTAAACAGCGTTTATATCTATTTTTAGGATGTAATGGGTTTCAGTAGCGCGAAGATCTTGTGGATGTGATAAAAAAAAACTGTATTTTTACATTTATGAAGCTTGTTTTCATATTCTCATTTATCATGCAAGATTTAAATTTAATTATTATTTAAGGTTTACGAATGTTTTTAACAAATAAGAAAATTCCAGAAATTGGACAGTGTTCCTGTTGTACTCATGATCCTGTGTGTGTGTATGTTTACTGAATATAATCCTGGACTCGACGGACTTCAGTTCATATCATCTGCATGAATTACTGTACTTTTATATCTGTGGAGTTTTAGCAGACGTCCGTATGAAGAGTCACTAATAGAAGAGCTAAAGAGTCTTGATCAGAAGCACATCCTCATGGGAGGTCACTCGATACATCAAGAACATGTAGAACGTAAAAAAAAAACAAAAGTTTTCATTTTATTGGCTTTAATAAGAAAACAAAAGTGAGCCAACACAAACATATAAATTAAGACAAATTAAACTAATTCAGTAATGACAGAAAAAGGTGGCGTGTAAATTTAGTGCTCATTCATTATTAATATTATATATTAGCAAAATATTTTATTGGCAGAGAAGTGAGTTAAAATAACTTCCACTTTTCAGTCTTTTTTTTTTCTTGCCCCTGAGCACTCAATTCATGCTTCCAGCTGTCTGTGCTCTTTACCTTTTATGGAGTTTTGTGGGCGTCGCAAAATGCAAATGAGCTGTGTCAGGAACTTGACACTTTACAGGTGATGAAATGAAAATGAGATTTGACAATAAAATCATATTTCATAGATGTGATGGAATAAAATGTGTCTATAAGCAGCGATGCAGATGAAACTGTTGTCAAGCAAAAAGTCAGGTTTTGCAAGAATTTAATAAAAATAAAAAACAAATATTTTAATAGGAATAACACAAGCGCCTGAAAATATTACATTATCACTACATCCAAAAAAAAATATAGATTTGAATTTGAACAAATAGTGAAGGTTCACGGATTTGGATCGAATCCTCGGACGTTCCACTCGTATCAAAATCTGACGGCAAACATGTTAAATACAGAATAATGAAGTCAGCGGGAGTGAAGACTACAATGAGTTTAAATACGCTTTGAAAAGTTGATACAAACTAAGAAAAGGATTCAGTCTGTTCTAAACAAAATGTACTATCGTATTTATTAGGCTACACGATGCTTACGGTGAAATCTCAGCGTCATCTTCCCACAGGTTCGTCTGCTGTTAAACCAGCAACAGAATCATCACAGAAATAAAGACTGACCCTGAAATTTAATAGGTGTGACTCATTAGCTATCTGGGTGACTTATTTAACTCTTATGAGCCAAATCGTATTATACTGTTAGGAATATCAGGAGATCATGAATGAAGACACGTCCAGAATTTGCATAAACATACATATTCATAGCTCATATTGATTTAGACTTTCAGATCCATTTTAGTCACCATGAGACCGAGACCGAGACAGCGTCAGATATCGGTATCGGACCGGTACCGAACCTCTGATATGAAGGTAGAAGGTCAGTGCATCTTTGAACTCGGGAATTTGGTTCATCATCTTTTAGTCTGTATTTTTCAGCCAGAAATGTGGTCATAAATTGACCATAATTTACCTTAAACCAAAAACACACTAAAGGAACAGTGTACTTGGCAGTACCGACTCGGAGACAGAGTACGGTACCCTATAGGGCTGAGTGATGTCGTGATATGATATTGCGGTATATTCCCATAAAAAGCGGTGACATATCCGTGTCAGAGCTTTTATCACTCCATACCGAAAGACTCGATTCTATTTTGTACCCTTTGAATTCCTCCCTGTTCGATATTTTATGAAAATGTCAGAACAGCTCTGTTCATGTTGATTTTAGGGGCACTGGAGGCGTGTTCTCATTTGCATACCAGTGCATATGTATGAGGACCGGTCAGGATGAGGATGACCTTCCTCTCTCATCACTCATCACTCCACTGATGTTTCATAGAAGTCTGAGATGTTTGTCAAAGACGTTGTGAAAATATCACGATATATCAGCTTTTTTGACTCATCACTCAATCCTTTTTTTTTTTCTTTTTCTTTTTTTGGGAAACACTGAAAAATCAAAACAAATCTAGACAAATATGAAGAACCCCCAAAACATGGTTCTGTTCTGTTTATTTGTGTGTCAGACTTTCTTCCGAACCGCACCGATGCCGCACAGCACGCGGTCGCGTTCCCGGAGCTCCTCCTGCAGACGCGCTTCGTTAACGCGCAGCTGTCGGATGGTGTTCTTCATCTCCTTCATCTTCACCTCCATGAGAGCGATGATGTCTCGCTGCTCGTTGAGTTTCCTTAGGAGCTCAGCTGAAGTTGTGCCGTTGGTCAGGGAGTACGAGTGCTCCTCTCCGTACAGCGCCAGGAGCGGACCGGGTTGATCCGGTAACACCGTCACCAACACTTCAGTGGTCTCCTCGGTCTTCAGCGCCGATCCGTCTGCTGCTAGTGAGGATGAAGATGACGATGATGATGATGCTGATGATACGGTGGTGGCGGGTGAGACGTACTGCCCGTTCTGTCCGATCTGCACTACGAAATCGGTCTCGCTGCCCTGTACTGCTTCACTGTGGATCGCGCCGACGCTGGTGAGAATTGGTGCCGACGCAGACGCATGCGTAGACGCAGACGCATGCGCAGACGCAGACGCATACACCTTCCTGCCCCTGCCGCGCCGACTTCTTCTCTCGTTCACTCCGCGTAACGGGAAGAGCGTCGGGACCCGAATCGTGTAGGTCTTCCTGCCCCCGGGAAAGTGCACGCTGCACACACGATGTCCTGTGGTGGGCTGGAAGGTGCTGAAGCAGCCGCTCACTCCGGCCCTGGAGATGTTCTTCAGCCAGATCTCCCTCTGCGTCGGGTCTTTGGGAAACGTGTAGAACCGGAGCTCACGGTCCCGGTGTGAGTTATTATAACACCCGGGCACGCAGCACGTAAAGCCTGGCATGGCGGCAGCGCTCTTTACCCCTGAAACCAACCTCACACAAGTTTCGGGTGATTTTGTTTTGTTGATCTCCTTCGTGCGCTGTTATCAAAATGCAGCGGCCTAAAAGCGGAACTACACGTCCCACAATACTTACGACTTCCTGTTTTGCTTTTCCCCCAAGCGCGTTGATGAGACAAGAGTTTGCGCACAGCATGCGCATGTTCCAGACTTTTCTCTGCTGAT
>NC_083460.1:40203810-40303810 GCF_030014155.1 Tachysurus vachellii
TATATATATATATATATACACACACACACACACACACACACACACACAATATACATATACACGTGTGTGTGAACTTTTAGCAGACTGTATATTTATAATCACACCCTCCAGTGTCACCCAGATGAGGATGAGGTTCCCCTTTGAGTCTGGTTCCTCTCAAGGTTCCTTCCTTTACCATCTAAGGGAGTTTTTCCTCACCACAGTCACCTGAGTCACCTCAGACCTGCTCTTTGGGGATAAATACAAACACATTTAGATATATCTAATATTAATCTGGAATTTTTGTATTCTATTAATCTTTATATTATTCTTTATAATAACCTTTTCTTCTATGTTTATGTTCTGTAAAGCTGCTTTGAGACAATGTCAATTGTAAAAAGCGCTATAGAAATAACCTTGAATTGAATTGAACTGAATATATGTATGAGACTCAAAAGTACACCAGACCAACAGATCAAATTTACATCAGACCCAGGAAAGGGGATGCAAACTTTTGAACCGTTTCATTCTTTTCGGTATTAAAGTTTTAACATTTACATTTACAGCATTTGGCTTTTAAGTCTATCATTCAATACTTTCACTGTGGTTCACTAGGTTACAGACTTAAGATACCATGAGACTAAATCACTGTTCAAAGTTTTTTCTTTTATTGTTTTTTTTAAGTTGTTGTTGTGTTTTTAAGTTGTTAAGTACAACAAAAAGGGAAGAAAGTGCTAGTTGAAGTGTTTCATGAATAAGTAGATCTTCAACCGTCCGTCTGAAAATATCCAGTGACTCAGCTGTCTGGACCTCTAGGGGAAGTTTATTCCACCACCTCTGTGCCAGAACAGAAAAGAGTCTTAGGAAAAGAGTAGTAAACTTGAGAGATGGACAACATGCACATGCAGAAGTGTTGCTGCAGGAGCATCTTATGGAACCAAGCAATCATTACATACACTCTTACCTTGTATGTAATAATAATTAAATTCAACTTGGGCCATTTTTTCAGACCACACAAACTTCTCTAAACACTTAAAAGGAGAAAGTAATTACTATTATGTAAACTGTATATACTTACGCCTATTACAATACACACAATAACATTGTTTAACATGGATTTTATTTTTTTATGTAGTTAATGGATCTTCTTGTCTTTCAGCAAGTCTCATGATCAGCAATTGTCACGTGCACGGAGGAGCTCCAGGCTGAGGAACACTCCTGAGACGCCTCACGTCGCTCTTCGTCACAAGCTCAAGCAGAAGCTCCATGAGGTACGCCTCATTTTTTTGGATGTATGTTTACGCGGTTTGACTGTTCTAGGAGATTACATTGAAATCTCATCTTTGTCCAGACCGCTGCTCAGTCTCCACTTCCACCCAGTAAACGTGCGAGGTCTGAGGGCAAGACGCTGAGGACACCGGCAGTGCTTCCCTCTCCTGCACTGTACGATGATGACGTCACACCTCGCGGGCTGCTCAGGGGCATTATCCAGACCGGTGAGTGCAGAAGAGGCGCTTTGCTCGGATGTCACATGTGCTTGGTGAACTCCTCCTGAATTTTGTTGTGCTTTTCAGAATCTGAGGCGTCTCTGCTGCTGTCTGGTCAGACTGCTGTACCTGAAGCAGTTCAGCACATTGACGAGGCCAGTATCCATAGCAACAGACGCAGGTGGGCGTGTCTATCATCTACTTATAATACTTGTAAAGCACATTCCTGTGAAAAATAAACACTAAGACTAAGTGTGTGTGTGTGTGTTTCAGTGATGGCATGTCAGGACTCGAGCTGCCTGATTTAGCCACAGAGCCGCTGACTCACATGATCCAGGGGTTGAGCCGCCGGAGGCCGCCGCCCACTTTTAACGTCTCTGTTTTCGAGAAACAGCTGGACCAGCCATCAGGTTCTGTATCATAGAGCATCATTAACTTCTGTTCAGTTTTGTACAGAAAGAGCCAGGATGAGATTTATAAGACAATATTAATTTATGGGATCTGATCAGTGTCGTGATTTGATTACTAACCGTTCTATGTATTTAAGTTTAATACAGTTTTAATCATAACACAGAAGCAGTAAATTAGACTGATTTACAGCAGCAGGAGGAAATGACATTAGTGCAGAAGACTAAACAGTAAACAAATGGATGTTATTTTATTTCAGGTGAAGAAGAGATGGAGGTCTCACAGGAGAATTCGGATGTCACTAAGGAGCAGGATCTCTCTGCTGGTTCCAAAAGGTAAACCATTCTGGCAGATTTTAATTGGTCACTCAGGGCTTTTTTTGGTAGTTTTACACAGGGTAGTGGGGTAATTAATCTATAATCTCTAACAGCTTCTACTACATGAGTTTTCTTTTTTGTTACGCTTAGAGCATCTGATTAACTCTGTGGTCATCTGACAATTTTAGTACTTTTGCTTTATTCTTTGGCTTCACAAGTGCTTCTTCTGTCTTATATTTTTGTCTTTGTGCATCTGTTGTGATCCAACAGATAATAATTCTTTTACAATTGAAGACAAATCAAGCTGCTTGTGTTTACTGCGATGGAGATGGGATCGTATTCACTTTAGAATAGTAATTTCACAAGAAAATGACAGCAAATTACTTTCTTATCTTTGTCAGTCTGATTATTTTCATGCTTATAATTATTCACAGTATTTAGGCCTAAACTTATGTGTAGCAAACTTTTTTTTTTTTCTTTTTTTTTCTTATTGATAAACAAAATCAGAAATTTTATTGTGGTTATTTTATAACAAAATAAAAGCCACAGGTTCCAGACTAGGGCTGTTTAATGACTTTTTTTTTTTTTTTTTTAGAGTTTTTAAAATTTCTATTTTAATTTTTAAAAAGCTTGTTATGAATATTAATGCGCATATGACGAATTTTAATGAGTGGCATTTATTTATTTTCTATATTTATAGTTTTTATTTCCTGTCTTCACACACAAATGATACCTAGGATTAGCTGAGTCTTAATCGATTTCCTTTTTGCTTTTTTTCATGCACGCATATCGTTTTGTCCTTGTCTCAGCGTCCTCAGCCTCACCTTAAAGACTCCGTTCGTGAGCCTTCAGTCCGAGAGAGGGGGTCTGAAGCGAAAAGCGGCCGGACGACGGAAGCAGCTTTCTGTAGACGCCTTTGACGAAGCCGTTCAGAAACGTTTAGAGAGACAGAACGACCAAGGTGCTGCACTGATCTCATTCACGACCTCTGATTGGTCAGAAAATGTTGATTCATTCTCTATGACAGCTCTGACTGTAGGGCTGCACATCAGTGTTCATTAGAATTAATGCTGCGCTCTCCTACTTCGTTGTCGTTTCTATAGCAACAGCTCATTCACAAAGATTCCTACAGGGACTCCACTGATATTTAAAAAAACAAAAGTGTGTATCATCAATATGTGAAGTTTTCTTTAGAGACATTTATTTATAAACGTGTGTTCTGATTTCATCACTTACTAAAATGTATATAGCCGACTCCAGAATTATTGGCACCCATGGAAAATATAGGCTAAAAATCATTATAAAAAACGTCTGATTTACACTTTATCAGAAAGCTGTGCAATTTATTGTATTGTCATATAATAATGACACTTATTTATTAATTTATAACGGATTTGTTTTATGATTTTTAAAATATCAACAAAAATATAACTAATTTGTTCTATATATTTGACCATTTTTAAGTATTAAATTAATATTAACTTTTTACCATAACATGCTTTTAAATGATTATTTAAATAAAACGTGTATCATGTAGTATTTCTTAAATAATCTTTTAATTGTACAATTTTATACTATATATATTGGGTAAAAATATTATCATATTTTAGCTGCTTCCAGGTAGTCGGATTATTTGTTTAAAAAAAAAAAAAAAGAGAAAATGTCTTATGACATAATCATCATATTATTTTCACCTATTTTATGCACCTTCTTTTTTGTCTTTTTGTTGATTTGGTTTGTCAGATTATACAGTAGTGCAGGATGGAAGAACTCTTCAGGACTCTGCCTGGCAGAAGTTCACTCTGGGGTTAAGTAACGTCACGGTGCCGGAGCTCACCACAGACATGATGATGAGCAACACGGAGCTCTACGCCCATCCACAGACCGCCGAGTCCGAGTCGAGAGACACCGATGGAGGGGTTACGAAGAATGAGATGAAGAGAGATGATGGTGGTGTAGGAGAAGAACTTCAAGAAAGCGCTCAAGATCAGGAAAAGATGCGTGAGAGTAACATCTCTAAACCTCAACCAGATCCTTCAGAACACCCGGAACCGGATTCTCAGTGTCAGGAAGAGGAGGACGAAGTGGATATGTTTCCTCCATCACAAGAGAAAGAGTCCACATCTTTGAGTCCTGAGGATATCCCGTTCGCTCCGACCCAGGCCATGGGGGAGTGCGTGTCTCAGCCTCGAGTGCAGGAGCAGGAGGAGTCTCTGATACCTGAAGCTCAGCTGGAAGAAATGTACCAGAGAGAAGATGAAAGCTTTCAGGGGGAACAGTCATCTCATCTGCCTCAGCAAATCACGCGGCGAGTGTACCGCTCTGAAGGCGGAGCTTTAAGGCCTGGAGTGATGGCAAGAGTCAGAGGTACGAAGAGCCTCGGGATGGATCAGGATCCCACAGAGAAACGTGAGTCATCATCAGACGGGAAATTGTGTTGTACTGCTTTGGGGCAGAGCTACTTGTCTCAGTTTGTGATGTCACTGTTTAAGCATTATTGGTTTACGGTCTCGTAACAGAACCAGCTTTAGATATAGATGTTGCTTTTTACAAGTTAGATTGTTAATCATAAATACATGGTAATGACGACTGTGATCATCTGTCTGTTACGTTTTTGCACTCTCCTACATATTCATATATACTGCTGTTTTTATGATAAAGATATATCAATGCTACACTTGTTAAACTTCAGGCGGAACTTTTTAAATTCTACCTCAGGATTTAAAACAAAAGAAATAAAAAAAGGGTAGTTTATCTCCAATATGAAACTTTAAACTACACCTGTACACAAACGCATTAAACTGAAAAGTTTAATGAAAGAGTAGCTTTGACCTTCATTTCTAGTGGTTTTGTAGTTTTTTTTCGGACCATTTTCTTTCAGTGCAGAGAAATATTTTTTTCTGTGGTATTCACACACACTCGGGTCTAACTGGGAGTCCTTGTCTCTTGTGTAGAGCTGCAGAATTTCACCACTGGAACTGTGCCGAAAGAATTAGCTAGCGTGGCGGACGAACCTAATCGCAGCCTTGCGTCTCCCTCCGCTGTCGACACCACAAAGCCTTCATCATCTGAGACACAGCAGGACAGTTTGGTGCAGAATATTGATGTGGAATTCATTCAGGATCTCGACCAGGTGGAAAGCGAGGAAGTTGTGGTGTCTGTTCATGTTAGCCCCACTGTGGACTTTGAGGAGGTGGAGGAAGAGCAGCAACAGGAAGAGGAGGTGGAGGAAGAGCAGCAACAGGAAGAGGAGGTGGAGGAGGAGCAGGAAGAGGAGGTGGAGGAGGAGCAGCAACAGGAAGAGGAGATGGAGGA
This sequence comes from Tachysurus vachellii, assembly GCF_030014155.1. Taxonomy (NCBI): domain Eukaryota; kingdom Metazoa; phylum Chordata; class Actinopteri; order Siluriformes; family Bagridae; genus Tachysurus; species Tachysurus vachellii. The sequence continues at coordinate 40,209,317 of NC_083460.1, forward strand.
AGATCAGCAACAGGAGGAGTTTGAAGAACAGGAAGAGGAGCTGCTGCAACATGAAGAGGAAGATGCACAGAGTGAAGGTGGGACTTTTTTTCTTTACATATCGCTCCTTTTATATATTTGTTTTTATTTACCTTTAACATATTTATATATTGTCACAGAGCTCTCGATGCAAACTCCAAGTTTTATTAGGCAAAGGAAGCAGGTATCTACTCCCGGTGCTCTGGCCACACCTGCCATCCTCAGAGCTTTGAATGCTGGGTAACTGATTCATAATCTTCAATCAATAAACAGGTTTTGGGATTAGATCCTGTAAAAAGCTCACTCTGTTTCATATTCTCAGTCCTGCCTCAAAGGTCGTGAAGCCACGCCAAAAACGTCAGCCTCGGTCATCCGCTGCCGCCGGCGTCCTCCCGAAGAGCTATGTCATGAGCGTGTTTAAACACTTTGCTAAAACTAAGGTTGCAGGCGACGTCTATCCCGTCATCAGTGACATGTAAGCCGATAAGATGAAGATTTTGACAATGAAATGAAAGTTGATAAACGCTCGCAGTTGGTCGCTGATTCTGTGTCTTGTCTCAGTCTGAAGAGGTATTTTGATCGTATGGCCGACGATCTGGAGGTGTATTCAGCTCACGCAAAGAGGAAAACCATCGAGGTCGAGGATGTTGAGCTCCTCATGAGAAGGTTTGTTCTGAAGGCTGTCTTACTATTTATTTATTTATTTTTAAAGTAAATACACATGTGGATCAAGTAATCTGTTGCTTTTTGTAGACAGGGCTTTGTGACAGACAGCACTCCGGTCAATGTGTTGATCGAGAAGTTCCTCCCACTCGAATACAGGAAGCTGCTCATCCCTGTCGCAACCAGCGGAAATAAAGTCGTGCCTGATCGACGGAGATAAACTACACAAGTCATGCGCGCTCTCTCTCTCTCTCTCCCCCATTGTTCATAAATCTAATTTACTTTCCTTTTATTGTCTATTTCCAATCAAAGTTTTTTTTGTTTTTTTTTGCAAAAATAATTAGAATTTGTACTATTTAACCTGCTGAGGTTGCAGATGGACTTATTTTGTGTTCCCTTTGTACATTGTTTCAAGTGAAGATTATAAATAAAGCTTTAAATATGCTGCTGTGAACTTTTTTGTTGTTGTTTGTTTTTTAATACACTCATCATGTCCACCTACCTATTCCATCTGTTGTGCTGTGCAAAAGTATCGGCACCCCTACTGGGTTCACCAGTGTACAGATTTCCCACTGCTTGTCCTGGAGATTTCAGTGTTTTTATTCATTGCTCTAATACAAGCCTCTACCTTGTGTGTCAGATGTGACAGAGGAGGAAAAACACAAGATCACGGTGTACGTTGAAGGGAAACTGCATCACGTTAGCACGAGTGAGCAACTCCGCATTGATGCTGAGATGTTTCAAACCCAAACATGTCCACTAATGCTGCTGTACCTGGTTTATCAATAATACTGAAACTAGGGAACAAGGTTTAGATTTTTATTTAGATCTTCAGAATCCTTTTTCTTCTTTCGTCCAGCAAATGACTGAAAGTTGTAAGTGAATAAACTGGGCTTATGCACAATTTATTTACCTTCCACATTAAAGAAATAAATTTATTGCAATTGTTTTTTTTTTTGTTTCTTTTTCTTTTTAATTCTTGCAGATTTTTTTTTTTTTTTTAATTTTCAATCAAGTGTGAACTTTCAAGGTCATATTTTAACAAGATCCTCTGTATGTTCTCATGAGTATAATGTTTAAGCCCCTGCTAATGGACAGGGTAGAGGGTGCCAATACTTTGTGCAGTGCATCATATGAGGTACACCAGTGACCCGTGTTAGATGTATACAGGTGTATCACGTGTGAATGATGAAATAAATAAATAATAAAGCCACATGTATGCAAACAATAATAGATATTTCAACCGAATGGGCGTGGCAAAGCACATTCGTGTTGCGCATGCGCGAACTCTCCTAGCTTGACCTGTTTGTGGTGATCAGAAACCGCTGTTACTGCGATTAATAACACAACACAGCATCACTACCTAAAGGTGCACAAGTGTGAACCCTGTCTGAATGACGTGACCTGAATAAGAGCTTTTTATTTTCCTGAGGAAAAGTGAGTTTGTCCTGATCTGATCTGATCTGATCTGGTCTGGTCTGATCTGAGGAGGGGAGGCGACCCGAATGCTAGGCAAGTTTCTACTCGGGAGATTTTATCCACAAGAAAAGCAACAAAAAAAAAAAAAAGATTTCCGGGTCGAAACAAAGATTTCCGAAAAGTAATTTAGGTGAGTAAAAATGTTTAAAGGTGTGTTTAACATTTACACCGCAAAACATGGTCAAATGTTTTAGCTAGCTAGCTAGCATGCTAATCACTAGCCTAGCTAACGATATTCTCACACAAAATTCATCATTATTATTATTATTATTATTATTATTATTATTATTATTATTATTATACCAAACCATCCATATTTTTATAGAATTATTTTTTATAGAATTATTTTAATTATTAATTTTTTTATAGAATTTTTAAAAATATTATTTTTATAGAATTTCTTTTATAGAATTATTTATTATTATTATTAATATTGTTATTATTATTATTATTATTATTTTTATAGAATTATGTTTTTTAATAGAATTATTTTTTTTATCATTTTTATAGAATTATTATTTATAGAATTATTATTATTTTTTTTTATAGAATTTTCACCCTTATTTTTTATAGAATTATTTTATTATTATTATTTTACAGAATTATTAATTGCTTTTTAGCAACGTTACAGAATATATCTTTTTGAACAGAAATCTAATGTTCTTGACACGAAGGCATTCTGACCAGTTATTTATTGTTTTTGTAAATATATCTTTAATTAAAAATGCAAGTGCAAGTAGATTTAAAAATGTTCAATTATACTGATTTGTGGATGTGATTTACATCTTTTTTTTTTATTTAAAAAAATTAAGTTTATATCTTTTATCCGTAGATATGGGTGTATTTTAGCTTAATTGTCATTTTAGATTGGTTTCTTCAGCTTCTGTACTGTATTTATTTTCCAGCTGTGAAGGTCAGGTGATGTGTTGGTTGTGTTGGGGTTATTAGATGATAAACTATTTGAGGTGGTGTTGGGTTTATAAGAGGATAGACTATTTGAGGTGGTGTTGGGGTTATTAGATGATAGACTATTTGTAGTGGTGTTGGGGTTATTAGATGATAGACTATTTGAGGTGGTGTTGGGGTTATTAGATGATATAGAAAATTTGAGGTGGTGTTAGGTTAATAGGACAGTTAACGGGGATGTGGAGGATGAGGGTGTGGACCGAGATCAGTGTAGATTCTGTAAATTATCTTTAAACCATCATGACATAGGTGGAGGTTATGTGGTTTGTCAGAAATATGTCAGTCATTTAGTCATGACCTCAGTCACTGTACCGTTTCTTAACTGCGTGAATGAATTTTCTAATTAATTCGCTTCTGTTGAAAATTTTTACTGTGTTCAGAATTATATGTGCCCTCTCTCTCTCTCTCTCTCTCTCTCTCTCTCTCTCACTCTCTCTCTCACTCTCTCTCACTCTGTAGGATTATCCCCTGATTGGTTGGAGCTTCAGCTTCAAACAGGACATATGTGTAATGGCTGAGAGAGCGTGAGTGCAGCAGGTGTGTGTGTGTGTGAGAGTGTGTGTCTGTGTTGAGTAGAATGTTGCCGGGTGTGGGTGTGTTTGGAACAGGGCAGACTGTACGCTCCCTGGTGCCCTTACTGCAGGCGGAAGGATTTCCTGTTCAGGCCGTCTGGGGCCGGACACAGGAGGAAGCGGAACGTCTGGCAAATGAGCTCAACATCCCATTCTCTACCAGCCAATCAGACGACGTCCTGCTGCGGCAGGAAGTCCACCTCGTGTGCATTCTGACGCCACCGCCACACACACGCCAGATCGCAGTGAAGGCATTGGGTAAGATTTTATACTCGTCTCTCATGTTCTTTATCTTGGCTGTCTGTGTAATGAACCGATTGGGTTGTGTTCCTTCCTAAACCGCACCCAGTTCTGTACTCTCACACACACACAGGCACGCAGACATGCATGCACACACACACAATTGTTCTTCCCTTGTTGACAAATTGTTTCCTCAACATTTCATTTAAAAAAGATTGTGCTGATAACTTGGGTTCAGAACCTCAGAATGAACCTCATTTATCACATCATGAACTAAAATTTACCACCAGATTTAAATGTCTGATTTACAAACACCGCAGCACGACAGTTACCACAGACACACAATAACCCGCCCTGCTTCATAGGGTGCCAATATTTTTGTCCTAATGGAACTGCAAGTTGATTTAAATGTGACCGCGTAATCCATATATATATAAAACCACAGGAACTCCTTGACGGCCTCACTGTCTGTGTGAATGCTCTCTAATTCATTCGTTTGTGTCCAGCATGATTAATGAGGGATGTTGTTATGAAACATCAAGCACAGGCGGGGTTTTTTTTTCTCATTGCTGAAGCCCGGCTCTTATTTTAGCTCCTGTAAGTAATCTGAGAACTTATCTGTCTCTGTAGGGATTGGAAAGAATGTGATCAGCGAGCAGGCTGCTACTCTAACGGATGCCTGCTTGATGGTGACGGCGGCGCAGTATTACCCGCAGCTCATGAGCATCATGAACAATGCTCTGCGCTTTCTGCCTGCCTTCGTCCTGATGAAGCGGCTGCTTGCGGAGGGGTACTGCGGGTCGCTGCAGGTAAACACACGTTTTCACACCCGTTCATAGGAGTTTACACAGTAGATTATCATCAGAATGTGAGAAACCCACTCAGCATTTACAGATCATATAAAAAGTACACAAAAGGAACCCAAGACAAATCATTCTCAGCTCGTATTCCACCTTTAATGTGCTTCAGCAAACCAAAAACATTCGAGGGGAAAAATAAACATCCTGCCATTGTAACAGGGGGTGTGTAAACTTTTATATCTTCTGTATGTACAAAATCTCTTCTGTTCTCTCTCCCCATTCTGTCACTAGTTATTTTTCCAAAACATGCCTTCTTTGTTGTTTTTTTCTTTCAGTTAAATAAACGAATTACTTTTAAATAATACTAAACTTTATTAGGCTGAACTGAAAAGGTTTTAGATGATAGTTTATTTGTTAATAATTATAATTAAAATAATACACAATGAAAATAATAATGGAGGTTTTTTAAATTATCTCTTTATTAATATTTTTTTTTTTTTTGGCATATTATGTAAAGACACAATAATGATTTTATTATTTATTGGTATCATTTTTTTTTTTTTTTTTTTTTTTTAAATTAAGCTCCTCTCCTCGTGTTTACTTCCTGCTCTAAATGTTTGGGGTTTTACACCAACTGTAATTGTGCACTTACTTTAATTTGTATAAAAACATCAAAACATACGATATGGACGTGTTTTTAAATTTGCGAAAATATGCTAAAAGGCAAAAAACGTTCATTATTATAACTGGCTGTAAATTTGCAGATCAAATGCATTTATATGTGATGAAAGATAAGCGATGAGAAGTGTGTAGTGGTCCTGAGTTTCCTGTTTTCTCTCCAGGTGTGTGAAGCACGTGTGTACGGCGGCTCGTTGCTGAGCCAGTCGTATGGCTGGGCGTGGGAGGAGCTGATGGGCGGCGGTGGCCTGCACACAGTAGGTTCCTGCATCATCGACCTCCTGAACTACCTGACTGGGAAGCGGGCCGAACGTGTTCACGGCATGCTTAGGACCTTCGTGCGGCACGGCGCCACGGGCAGCGGCATTCGCTCCGTCACCGCTGACGACTATGCATGTTTTCAGCTACTCATAACAGGGGGCGTGGTCTGCAACGTGACGTTGAACTTTAACCTTCCGGGCGCTGATCTTCACGAGGTCATGCTGGTGGGATCGTCTGGGAGACTGGTGGCCAGGAGCACCGAGCTGTATGGCCAACGAAACAGCATGGAGGGGGAGGAGCTTCTTTTATGTGACAACAGCTCAGGGGCAGGGCCTTCGGTCACAGGACTGAAAGCGATGGTGAATCAGCTGCGTCTGTCCTTCCAGGCGCAGGAGGACCGGCGGTCCTGGGTGCGACAACCCATCGCCATGGCGTCCACGTTTGAGGACGGGCTGTACGTTCAGACGGTGGTGGACGCCATCAAACGGTCAAACCGCACTGGAGAGTGGGAGAACGTGGACGTCAGAACTGAGGATGTAGATCCCAATCAGAACCACAGAACCGCTCTGAACTGAAGCGACAACTGAATGACGAACGGCTAACAAACTACACTGCTGTAGACATCCGGTGTTTGTTGACTCTGCTAACATGGCAGTCTGTTTTAGGCTAAACACTGCATTCCGAGGCATAAAGTGCTTTCCACACAACAGACAACAGACGCTTGACCTTCAAGTTAATTTGAGTTTAAGCCGGAGAGCAAAAACCGATAGACACGATGTGTTTCTCAGATCGTAATCATATCACTATTTAGGTCGTATGACAGCTTACTGAGATTTCTCTCACCATCTCCTGTAGAAATGAGAGTGGGATTTATAAACGTCAACATTACACTTTTTACAATGTCACCCTGTATGATCAGTTACTTCACATGTGATTTACACAAAATACAGATTTTCTGTCTATTACCTGCATACAAAACAAACAGTATTCACCACCTTACCCACAATGCAGTGCTCCTGCTGTAAACACACTACACGTCTTCACTCCAGGAACATTCCTGTCTTTATCATACACTACGATCCACATACACAAACACACACACACACATCTCAATACTGCTTCTGACTTTGTGTTTACATTTGTGATGAATACTGACTGCGATTAGATTATAGTGCAGTGAAAATTTCACACCATAACACTCATAACCCTGTATCATAACTTATATAGTTATTATCTCTCTTACAAATCTGGAATTTGAGAAATGTGCTCTATAAGTTAAAGTAATCATTATTATTGGGTTGGTACATATAACATATATGAAATCAGTTCAAATTAAAGCCAAGTGTTGGAGGGAAGTTTAAACCTTTCAAACAGGAAGTGAAGATTTCATTCTGTTGTCTTTTGTGTGAGAAGCTCTCAAAGCTGATTATCTTTTAGAGTGAAACCATTTCTATACCAACTGAAGAAACACTGGAGTTATATCACTGGAATCGCTCTGTGTGTGTGTGTGTGTGTTTCACCTTTACTCTCCGCCATAAGCTACACAACTAGGTTTTCAGCTGTGAATATTTTTATTTGTTGTATTTTATTTAAACATTTTAAGCTGTGTAGTTCTGCAGGATTTATCCAGGATGTTTATTGAACTAAGTAGCAGCATTGATGCTGTCTGTATGGCTCAGAAGAGGAACGTTGGAGTTGAGATCAGTGCTCTGATTCTCCAACGTTCCTCTTCTGAGCCATACAGACAGCATCAATGCTGCTACTCAGTTCAATAAACATCCTGGATAAATCCTGTAACATGACACTTGCTGTGAATTGTTGGCTGCTGTTTTAGAAACTAGGATGGCTAAAACGATACACAAAGATTCCGGCATGTATTTATTGTCTGAAACTGTATGTGTGTGTGTGTGTGTGTGTGTGTATGAGTGGGAGAGAAAGAGAGAGAGCGAGAGAGAGAACATTGTTCCTTTTAGTGTTTAATAAAATACTTCAGAATTTATTGCAATTGTCATTGCTGTTTTGTGTTAAAATGAATGAAACAATTTTCCAGAGCAGGTTTTATGAATAATCTTTCACATAAGTATCCTTTATTTTTCTTGTATAAAACAAGTTCACTTTATTTATATAGCACATTTAAAACAGCCATAAGAATGACCAAAGTGCTGTACAATAAGAGTGTTAGTAAAAATACACAGAAAAAAATTATACTAAGACAACAGATAATGAAAACAAAATAGAGTTAAACAATATAATAATACACACTAAAACAAGCAATAATAAGAACAGTTAAAGAACAATAAGAAGAATTAAAATGAAAGGGAAAACTATGGATATGCAAATCATTCCAAAACTGTGGCCCAATCGCTGAAAAAGCTCGATCCCGTCTACGCTTAAGTTTTGAAAAGGGAACAGTGAGGAGGTTCTGGTTGCCTGATCTTAGGCTTCTTAGGAGAGTAAGGATGCAATAATACAGATAAATAAATAGGAGCTTGATTATGCAAGGACTTAAAAACAAATAAAAATATTTTAAAATGAATTCTGTATTCAATAGGCAATCAGTCAAGAGTCCTCAGAAGAGGGGTAATGTGATCGCTTTTATGCTTTTTTAAAAGAAATCTGTCAGCAGCATTTTGAACTAATTGTAAACGGTAATTGTCTCTTGACTAGGTAACAAGATTTGTCTCTTGACTAGAGAACTTTAGTGACTGATTTACATTTACCGTATAGTCGTCTGAAAAAAGTAGAACACGTAATAATTAGAATATATCGTCGCTGTTGGGCGGAAACCTCGTATGTCCAAATTTGGTCAATTTCAGATATTTTCACATATCGATACTATTGGTCAGTCCCCATGTGGGTCTGTTATTTTTACAAGTTATTAACCAATCTAAAGTCTTGAAAATAGCTTGAGCGCAAATCTCATAACTCCATTGGACACTTCAACTGTCCACCTCTTCCTCACTCCACAGGAGAGATTCTCATATTTCTCCTTAACAAACAAATCAACGAATCAACACGTCTTCTGAGGTACAGTTGAGGCCAAAATTATTAGCCCCCCAGGAATTTTGGAACATTTTCCTAAAGATCTTTCCAATGTTTGCAGCATTGATAAAACTTGATATAATCAAACATTCGCCAGTGCTATTTAGTAGCTTTTGGTACATTTTGGAATATAAAATACATTTTTAGGCTTGCTTTATAATCAAATATAGTGAAAATGGGGTGGTCAAAAATATTAGCCCCTTGTGAATATTTGCTTTCAAAACACACCCAATTAATCAATCAGCTTTCAAAACACACCTAATTAATCAATCAGCTTTCAAACCACACCTGTGCAGTCAATTGGCTTCCTAACAACACCTGGGCATTCAATCAGCATTAAAGGACTCCAAGGAACAGGGCACTTGAACACATTATTGGGAGAGACTACTTTTACTCACCATGCCAAAGACAAAGGAAATCAGTCTTGAGCTCAGAAAGAAGATAGTGGAGGCTCATGATAAGGGGGAAGGCTATACTGCCATTTCCAAGCTTTTCACAGTGTCTAGAACCGCCGTACGTTGCATCATTGCCAAGTACAAGGAGACAAATTCTGTAAGAAACAAACCTGGGCGTGGTCGTAAGCGCAAGATTTCAAGAACCCTGGAGAGGAAAATAGTCAGAGATATCAGCAAGATGCCCCAGACATCTGCCAAGATGATTGTTGCTGACCTGGCCTCTTCTGGAGTTGATGTTTCAAGGAACACAGTTGTGAGGGCTCTTCATCGTGGTGGGCTTCAGGGCCATCGTCCCAGAAGAACCCCTTTACTCAAACAGCGGCACATCACAGCTAGACTGAGGTTTGCCCGTGAACATTTGAAAGGTAAAGATGAGTTTTGGGAGTCTGTGCTTTGGTCTGATGAGACTAAACTGGAACTGTTTGGGCACATGGATGTTGCTTATGTTTGGCGAAGAAAGGGTGAGGCCTTCAACCCTAAGAACACAGTTCCCACAGTTAAACATGGTGGTGGGAGCATCATGCTGTGGGGCTGTTTTGCAGCTTCAGGCACAGGGAGCCTTGTTCGGGTGCATGGCATCATGAAAAAAGAAAATTATGTTGACATTTTGAGGGATAATATGCAGAAATCTGCTCGTAGTCTAGCCTTAGGTCGTCGCTGGGTCTTCCAACAAGACAATGACCCAAAGCATACATCGAAATTGGTCCAACAGTTCCTGAAGGATACCAAAACAAAGGTCCTGGAGTGGCCCGCACAGAGCCCAGACCTCAATCCTATTGAGAATCTGTGGCGAGTGCTCAAAGTGAATGTCCATGCTCGGAAATCACGTAATTTGGACCAGCTGGAGCAATTTGCAATGGAAGAATGGGCTAAAATCCCTCAGGAAACCTGTGCCAACCTAGTAAAGAACTACTCTAAGAGGTTGTTGTCAGTTGTGGCTCAGAAAGGGTTCACTATTGACTATTAATGACCGGGGGCTAATAATTTTGGACGTTTCATTTTTGCCCTTTCTTGTTTCAACTCACTATTTCAATTAAATATCCTAATCAAACTTAGTGGAGATTTTGTCTTTGTTATTTTGGAAACAAACACACTATAAAACACTTTAATTAACACGTTAATGGTCATTTCCATGGAGAAATCAAGAGTTTTGTCTAATTTCATAAGGGGGCTAATAATTTTGGCCTCAACTGTAAATGTCTTCAAAACACTGGGCTCAAAGAAAAAAAAATCTTGACCCCCGCTAGTTCTGGTGCTCGTCTGAGGACAGAAATTTAGCGCAAGACAATCCACTGCAACGTGGACTAAACCCTGTGCACTGCATATAAGGTACGGCGTTTTTTTCATTTCCTGAAAAATAACGGTTTTGGAGATATGAGGATTCCACCCGACAGCGACGATATATGAAAATGTCAGACCCAGATATATTTGACACTGATGGATCTGTGTCAGGGTTGAGGTTGTCTTCCAGCTTCTTAAAGTTAATTCTCCTCATTTTGCTTTTCTAATCAGCTCCATTCTTTCATGAAGGTTCTCCACTAGATGTGTGATTGTGTGTGGGGGGATTAGTGATCGTTCAGCTACAAGAGCATTCGTGAGATCAGACACTGATGATGGTAAGAACACACTTTTTAAGATTTATCACGTTATGTTTTGTAAGTTTATTTTTGCTTTGAAGGCAAAAATATAAATAAATAAAAATAAATAAATAAAATAAATATTAACATAATAATCACGCTTCTGATCCTTATTTTTTCCTCATTGTTAGTTAAAAGTTTACATTTTATTACATGTAATTTACGGATTGTTTGGGCACAAATTAAATAGTAAACTATTAATAATAAGAATAATTAAAGCTGCAAGCAGCATTTCCCGGGGTTCAAGCGTTTAAGGCCTTTAGGGAGTTTAAGGCCTTAAAGGATTTTCACATACACAAAGTGACCCACAAGTCACATACACAAAGTGACCCACAAGTCACATACACAAAGTGACCCGCAAGTCACATACACAAAGTGACCCGCAAGTTACAGAGGGTGGCACCCGCTCCTAACCTAGTGTCTCTAATACAGAAAAGCTTACCAACGTGTTGCACAATATGTGTCATGTGAAGTCCTCACCTGTCCAGTTTTCCCCAAAATAAACAAAGTCATATCCATAAAGCGAAGAAACACAAGCATCCAGATGCAGAACGAGTGACCGGCAAGTCACGTACACAAAGTGACCGGCAAGTCACGTACACAAAGTGACCGGCAAGTCACGTACACAAAGTGACCGGCAAGTCACGTACACAAAGTGACCGGCAAGTCACGTACACAAAGTGACCGGCAAGTCACGTACACAAAGTGACCCGCAAGTCACGTACACAAAGTGACCGGCAAGTCACGTACACAAAGTGACCCGCAAGTCACGTACACAAAGTGACCCGCAAGTCACGTACACAAAAGCCACGTTCACACTGCAAGTCTTAATGCTCAATTCGGAAATTTTGCTCAGATCTGATTTTTTTCTTTGCCTGTTCACATTACCTTTTAAAATGTGGCCTATATCAGATACCAGTGTGAACTGTTTGCTGTTTTGAACTGACCCGCATGCGCAAACGAACAATAACAATGACGTCACACGCAGCAGGCCGTTGCGCTAAAAAGTTGGCGAGGTTATGGAGGAAGTATTGTATCATCTGGTGCAAGCAAACATATCATGTAATGCTATAATGTGATGTATTCAATGCAAGCATTATGAGCTGGTTCACGTAACCACTTTATATAACACTCTTAACACACGTTACCAGTCACGTTTGTGTCACGTTTTCGCCGGCAAAAAAAAAAAAAAAAAAAGAAAAGGTTTCGCCGGCGCATAATTGTGACGAATGTCAATGTAGATTGACGTAAAAGTCGCATCAAATCCGCCTTGGTTGTTCACACTGCGGCCACATTGGAAAAGATCAGATTTGGGTCTGATTCAGGACCACATATGGAAGTGTTCACAGAAGATTTGAGTGTTCACACTACTCCTGAAGAAGTCTGACCTGGTCACTTGACCCCAAAAAAATCGGATTTGGGCCACTTTTACCTGCAGTGTGAACGTGGCCAAAGTGACCCTCAAGTCACGTACACAAAGTGACCCCCAAGTCACGTACACAAAGTGACCCCCAAGTCACGTACACAAAGTGACCCTCAAGTCACATACACAAAATAACTAAGAAATTGGGATACATGAACAGTCTGACATACTAAAACTGAATGAACAACAACAGAGCCCTCTAACAAATTAGCACACATCTTTCTCCTTGTGTTTCTGTCTCTGTTTCTGATTCTAATCCTGATTCTGATTCTGGTTGATTGGTGGATCGACGGGTGATATCACACAGGATAATGAAGATTGACAGGAGATGTCCAATGGTAGGGATCTGAAAAGATAGATAGTGGAGCAAAGAGAGAGAGAGAGAGAACAAGAACAAACAATCGCCGCGGTTTTTGAACTGTGACCTCAGTTTGACCTCTTTCACATGTGTCCCAGGTTTGGTGTTGATCATTTAGTTCTTGAGTTATTGACATTTTAGTAAAACTGGCTCCTCACAGTCCGACCGTTTTGGGGCCCCTTAAGGACCCTGAATCAAAATTTCGAAAATTATTGACATTGAGACTCCAGAGAATATTACTGCACTGGATTGGTCTCGATCAGGCGAAAAACCTAGGACTAGTTCGCAAAAGTAGGTTTCGGACAAAATGTGCTATAGCGAAAAAATTTTCAGGCGGAAATGAAATCGGAGATATACGTTTTTTAAGTCATGAGCCAAGGATTCCAATGATATAAAGCACTTGAGATTTGGACATACGGTTTAGGAGTTATGGGCGTTACAAACGCGTTGAGGGGCGTCAAATTGGCCCTGAGTAACTGTGACCAAGTTTGAGCTCTCTAGGCCTTACGGTTTGGGCTGCACGGTCATTTGTAGGGCGGAATAATAATAATAATAATAATAATAATAATAATAATAATAATAATCCTAACGAAAACAATAGGTTTAGAGGCGCTTCGCGCTTGAACCCTAATTAATTTTGCTCTCTGAGGAACTCTAGCGGTCATGAAATTCCCATAATGCACCGCGTTGTTTGGTTTGATTTGACTCGACTCGCGCGCACTCTTGACTCAGAGGAATAGCGCGAGTTACTATGGCAACATCTTTTCATATTTTTATCTCAGACTTTTGACCAATGAAAACGGACGATTAATCGTTTTATTTAATTACTTTTAAAAGTTTGGCATAAAGCTGCACGGCTTCGTTTTATACGCGTCTCGATTCAATTACGGTTCTTAATCGTGATAAATCGGTGTTAGCTTGTTAGCTAACGGTGTGCAGGACGACACGGTGATGAAAGCACCCGTGTAACGTTATGATACACGGTGAGTAGAAGCTCGTTAACCCGCCCAGGAGTTTAGGTTATTTTGTACAACTTTATAATCATGCACTCGTTAGTGAAACGGTGCGATTTCAGACGTGTTTGAGTGAGAGAGATAATTACATACGGCGCTGCAGAGAGACCTCCCGTCCTCTAGGGGGCAGTACTGAGTGTCACAGTCAGGGCGCTCAGAACAAAACCAAACCGACTCTCAAATGGCGGCACGAAAACGAAGCATAGTGTGGTCGTTTTTCCAAGCCGAGGATGAGAAAAGAGTATTATGTCTCCTTTGTATGAAAACGGTTTTATATTTCGGTCATACGACCAATATGCTTCGCCATTTACGAGCGAAACATCCGAATGATTTCTCCGCTTTGGACAAGAGAAAATCCACGTCGGGAAAAAGCGCATCCAACCATAATAGCGGCTGTGTGGAAGGTTTGGACTGTAACGGTTCTAACACATGTGCTGTTTTTATAGCTCACTCGTCGGTTTTTAAACAAACCACAACATAAACCGCGTGTTGTTCGTGTTTACATAAAGACCGTCATGTACGCTAAAGCTATCGAGCTAAGTCTTGGCGCCAACGTGATCATAATCTGCTTTAAAAAGATCCGTGATCGTTCAAACGAATAAAAATCGTAAGAAAATCCACTTACAAAACCTTTTCCGAGTCAACGCAAAGTGAATGATTGGAGCTCCGAAGCGTTCAGGAGTTTATCGACATCCGCGCTAATTAGCTAGCAGGCTAACATCGGCTGAATGTTCTTTCTCTTCGTCCTGCCATTTTTCAGACGCCATTTTTTGCCCTTGCGTGTTCTTTCACTTACAGTCAGAAAAAGTATAACATTAAACGTGACGACAAATACAACATGAGCGTCAATAACACCTCGAAACACCCCATCGTAATCCGGTGCGAGTGTCACGCGCGACTCTGTTCACTTCCACTAAAATGAATCACTCATTTTGAACTTTGCTAACGGATCGAGCGAATCGGTTCTCTAAACCGACCGAATCGAAATGTATCGAATCGACTGTCTCAGGGATAAAGAGATTCTGAGCTGTTTTACAACAAAAACACACGACACGACATGACCCCTTTTCAGTCAGCATCAACTACTGTGTCTCTCGTCTAATTATTATTATTATTATTAATTACAATAATAATTTTCTCCTTTTTCTGACTTTTGGGTATGTTTTCGTCTCTCCGTCTTTACAGTGACCGTCATGATGGATGAGCAGCAAGTAGAAGTTCCGGCCGAGGTGGGAGACGCGGAGATGGACGGGGCAATCCGAGGAATCCTGTGTGCAGCTGCAGGAGAAGCGGCTACAGAAGGAGAGACATCTGGGTGCGAAGGCGAGGGCAGAGGGACTCAGGAGGGCAGCCCCGCCCCGACCCAAACCCCAACCTCACGCAAATGGAGCGCGGTGTGGGTTCACTACCGCAAAGTGGACCAGGAGAAAAAGGCTTTGTGTTTACTGTGCATGGAGAAGATCCAGCACCAGAGCAGCACCAGCAACCTCATTAGACACCTGCAGAACAAACATCCTACAGAGTATGCTCAGCTAGAGGAGCACTCACAGAAACGACCCCCCAAACGCAAAAATGAGGATCCTGATTACGTCCCTGCAACTTCGCCCAAAACCCGTGCTGCACCAGCCAACCGTATAGTCCCGTCTCAGCTTAGCAGCAGTCTCACGGGTACGGATCTCCTCAGCTTGTACTTCTCTTCATATTCATAAATTATAGTCATAAATTATACTCTTATTTGGGTAATAAAATTATCTTCAAACCATCATGTAATGTGATTAAACACGTTTTTCCTTGTACTTAAGAAATAATTTTTTTTATATTACTCATTTATTGTTCGACTCAGGCATTTGAGTATTTTTTTTTACAGATCCTTTTTTTTTTAAAAAAATTCTATTTATGTATTAAATGTATGACTTTTTTCTCGTTTTAGTTTCTTTTTTAGTTTTATATTTAATTTTTAATAATTTACATTATAATAATTTATCATTAATTATTATTATTACATTTACATTATTTATTTATTTTTACTTTAGGGTTTTTCCCCACATTTTTTTTCTTCTTCCTTTTTCCCCTGCCATTAACGTTTTTAGTTGATTCACTTTTTTTGCTGTCTGTATAGCAGTAGTCGACTGGAGCGATGGGCGGAGGATCCTGGAGCGCGAGCGGGAGTTGACGGAGGCATTGAGGCGTGTGCAGCAGGAAGAAGGGCGAAGTTTGCAGCAGCAGAGGGATTTAATGCAGCAGATCCGAGAGCTGGATGCAGAACGGCGAGTGCTTCAGAACCAGAAACGTGAGCAGGAGGACGAACATCACAGACTGAAGAGGGAAAAGGAGGAGCTGGAAACCATCAGGATGGAGCTCCAGAAAGAAAAGGAAGAACTCCATAAGGAGAGGGAGGAGCTGTTTAAGGCCAAGGAGGAGTTTCGTAAAGAGAGGGAGGAGCTGGAGAGGCAAAGACAGGAAATTCATAGAGAGGGACACATACAGGGCCAAGTGTCTGAGTTTTACAACTGTTGATTTGTCTTAATGCTTCACTGTTCTAGCAAGTTCTTTCCAGTTCTTTGTAATTTTTAAAATGTTTAGTGAACGTAGCTGACAGGTTTAATTACTTTGCCTTTCCCCCCACTGGATGTACTCTATGTTGTGACAGGATGATGTTGAGGGAGGACATTTTCCTGTAAAAAGATGCTTTTCACTGTAATTTTTAACATTGTACGTTCTGCAGAACTCAATACAGCATTCACTCACACTCCTGTCACAAGCCGTACTTTTCTAATCGCCTCAGTGTCCCACGTTACCATCTGAAACCTGACGGCAGCCTGTCCACCCTGCTGTACAAAGTATTGGCATCCCTTATCCATCGGTGGACCAGGACCCCTGAGCAGAAGATATGACACAGCAGTGTTACTGAATTTTTTTATTATTTTTTTTTTGTACTGAACCATTTGATTGTCAATGATCTGAGCTTCCTTTACCTTTCCATAACACCACCTTTCAGCAAGACCCCTATATTCATGTTGTAGTCAGCTAAACCTAAAATGATATATATAACTAGAAAGAGCTGAATTAAATCGTGACTGGTATTTCCTGAATATTGTTACACCTGAATATAGAGCCACCTAGGCTTTTTTTGTGTAATTGTCCCAAAGTTTTTTTTTGTTTTTTTTTTATATATCTTACTTTTGTTCATTTTATAAATGAAATATAAAGCAAGGTTTTTATAAGTTGACTGACGTACAGGATCACCTGACGTAGGACAAATGTTTCTTGTTCGTTATGTGCATTCATATTTTATGCGTAACATACAACTGTTAAAATACAATTGTATTTTTGGAAAGCAAAAGAAGTGAGTTATAATTATTATTATGAGAAAAAAAAAAATCAGCTTGCCCCTGGAACTATGAAACTATAAGTCGTTTTCCTACAAAGCTAAACTCCGTGCATGTTGAGTTTCGCCTCCATTCCTGATTAAATAAAAAAAATTTCAACAACATTCTTATTGCACAAATCATTAAATATCAACAAGCTCACGGGTAAATAAATGAATTAAATTAGGGCCACATGAGCCCAGATTATGAGGTTGCGGGTGAATGAATTAATAAATATATAGGTATTTAAAGTTACTCTCTTTAAGTTTCATTTATTTAATTTCTCACAATGAATATAATCTTACAAATGAATATAGTCCACAAGTTGGGTCCTAGACTCAGTCTTTTGTGTTAACGACCAAAGAAAGAATATTTTATTATTATTTATGAAAGACATTTTGCAGACTTTACTGTAACAGGTCATGAAATGATCAGTTTTCACAGCAAAGTCTGAGACGCAAACGTCTGGTACGAGAAGTGTTTGTTAGATTTGTGTATCTGTGTGTGACTGTGTATCTGTGTGTGTCTGTGTGTAGCTGTGTGTGTATCTGTGTATGTATATATGTGTGTGTATGTGTGTCTGTGTGTATCTGTGTATGTATATACGTGTGTGTATGTATGTGTGTGTGTATATGTGTGTCTGTGTGTAGCTGTGTGTGTGTGTGTGTGTGTATGTATGTGTGTGTGTATATGTGTGTCTGTGTGTAGCTGTGTGTGTGTGTGTGTGTGTATGTATGTGTGTGTGTATGTGTGTCTGTGTGTGTAGCTGTGTGTGTATCTGTGTATGTATATATGTGTGTGTATGTGTGTCTGTGTGTGTGTAGCTTGGTGTGTAGCTGTGTGTGTGTGTGTATCTGTGTGTATGTATATACGTGTGTGTATGTATGTGTGTGTGTATATGTGTGTCTGTGTAGCTGTGTGTGTGTATATGTGTGTGTGTATGTATGTGTGTATGTATGTGTGTGTGTGTGTGTACTGTATGTGTGTGTGTGTGTATGTATGTGTGTATGTGTGTGTGTATGTATGTGTGTATGTATGTGTGTGTGTGTGTGTGTGTGTGTGTGTGTGTATGTATGAGTGTATGTATGTGTGTGTGTGTGTGTGTGTACTGTATGTGTGTATGTATGTGTGTGTGTGTGTGTATGTGTGTACTCATGGAGTGTTTTAATCCCAAAAACATCTTTTTTTCCTGCAGTATTGTGACCCAAACAACACTGAGACAATCTTTTTCAGAATATTAACTGGAAATTGGTTTGGACTTAAAGTATTAAATAAACAATAAAAATTAGTCAAGTATATTTTAAAATTATACAGATATTAAAGTTTCATATCCATAAATGTAAGTGATCTGAAAAGAAACCAAACATTTTCCATTTTCAGCTGTAAATGAAATTTTATTTTAAATCATTTAAATGACACAAAATTAAATTTAATTCCTCTTTTGTAAAATAAATTAAATGTATTGCTCGATTCCCCTTCTTTGTATTATTTTTTCTTTCCTTTATGTTATGTTACTATTGTAATATGTGAATATTATGGCATTGCATTTTTTTATCTGTTATCATTTTGTTATTAAAACAATAAAAAAAACCACGTCGTTTTCGACTGCGCGCGCGCACACACCGTGTTTGTCCTCGTGCCGCACGCTGTAGTTGAGTCACGTGACACAGTGTAACGACAACGCGCTCAAAATGGCTGGACGTTAACTTCTGTGTTTAACTAAACTCGGGTTTAACAAAGGTGGTGTGTATAGAACCGGCTGTTACTCGTGCTGCTGTGTTTCCTGTTTATGACCTGAACCCAGACCAGAGACCGATCCTTCAGCTCCGTCATGACTTGTTATTACTGTCCACAATGCGGCTCGAAACTGCAGCCTGGCTTTAAGTTTTGTCCTTCGTGTGGAGAAAAACTGCCCTGTCTGTTAGAGCCTCCTGAACACACACACACTGATGGGGCAACACAACCGGATCCGGTGATCAAGCTCAGCTCACTGGTGCAGACTCAGAGCATCACTGGGACAGGTACAGAGACATACACACACATAGACATATATATATACACACACACACACACACACACATAGACATATATATACACACACACACACGTATACATACACACACACATATACATACACACACATAGACATATATATACACACACACATATATACATACACACACATAGACATAGACATATACACACACACACACACACACACACATATACATACACACACATAGACATATACACACACACACACACATATACATTCACACACATATATACACATGGATATATGATCTCTCTCTCTCTCTCTGTGTTTTTCTCTCTCTTTCTCTTTGTTTCTCTCTCTATCTCTCTCTGTCTCTCTCTGTTCCTCTCTCTCTCTCTCTCTCTATCTCTCTCTGTCTCTCTCTGTTCCTCTCTCTCTCTCTCTCTCTCTATCTCTCTCTCTCTCTCTCTGTGTTTTTCTCTCTCTTTCTCTTTGTTTCTCTCTCTCCCTCTCTCTCTCTTTCTCTCTCTCTCTCTGTCTCTCTCTCTTTCTCTCTCTCTCTCTGTCTCTCTCTCTGTCTCTCTCTCTCTCTCTCTCTCTCTCTCTCTCTCTCTCTCTCTCTCTCTCTCTCTCTCTCTCTCTCTCTCTCTCTCTCTCTCTCTCTCTCTCTCTGTTTCTCCCTCTCTCTGTTCCTCTCTCTCTCTCTCTCTCTCTCTCTCTCTCTCTCTCTCTCTCTCTCTCTCTCTCTCTCTCTCTCTCTCTCTCTCTCTCTCTTTGTTTCTCACTCTCTCTTTCTCTTTGTTTCTCTCTCTGTTTCTCTCTCTCTCTCTTTCTCTCTGTTTCTCTCTCTCTCTCTCTGTCTCTCTTTCTCTTTGTTTCTCTCTCTCTCCCTCTCTCTGTTCCTCTCTTTCTCTCTGTCTCTCTCACTCTCACTCTCTCTTTCTCTCACTCATACCAAACCGGTGAACAAAAAGCAGCAGGACCAGAAAACACAATGAAATCTGTTTGTTTTGTTTTACTCTGTACAGATGCTTCAGGAGATCCCTCCTCCTCCTCCTCCACTTCCTCCTTATCCTCCTCTTCCCAATCAGCACTGAAACGCTCTCCCATCAGAACCACACGCAGATCCGCCATGAGGAAATCCTGCAGTCTGTCCACGTCACCCAGACCTTCAGCAGCCAAGGGTGAAAGATCTGAACACGCAGATCGCAGTCATCTGATTAGCCAAATTTGGAAAGCTGCTCTAATAAATTCTTCTCGGTTTTCAGATCAGAACGCTGTTACATCTCCATGGAAACGGAAAGCGTCCCCGGAAAAGAAAAAGGAGGAAGAGCAAACGAATGTGTCGTGTCAGACTCCTCAGACTCCACCCTCAGGTGAGCTGTTACACAGCAGCTGAGAGAAACACAGAGAGGTTTTTCTTTCTCAGCTGTCATTCAAATAAAATCTTGTAAAAATAATAATAATAAAAAAAACACGGTTTAATTCCCAGCTGTGTAAATAACCCTGGTGTCTTGGTTCAAAGGTAAAGTTAAGCGCATGAAGCGAGCGAGTGCTGTGGCGCCTGTGCAGGAAGGACTGGAGTTATGTGACCAGTCAGGAAAGAAATGGAGACTCGGGAAGCTGTTGAGTCAGACGGACCTGGAGCTGACGTATGAGGGTACAAAACCATCCTCACTAACAATTCCGATTCATTCAGAATGCTGAGCAGGTATTAAAGGGGCGGTGTGTAAAAGTTTAGAACAGATAACATGACCAATTCAATGAGATTCCTGAAGCATATCATAGAAATATCACACAAAACATTTTCTGGGTTGTAAAGGATGATGTGTATTAGGTTTGAGAACAGGACTAGGTGAAGAGTGGCGTGTAAAACTGTACGACGTTGTACACAGTAGATGTTTGGTGTGTGGGTGTGTGCATTAAATCTGTTGGTTGTGTGTTCAGTGCAACAGGTTGGTGTACGGAGCACATCTAATGACTTAAAACACATAATGAGGCTGGTAAGAACAAACACACATTTTATATACACACACCTTTTATCAAGCTAACCAAGTGTGTATGTTTATGTATGTAGTGTGTTTACATCCTGTGTGTGTGTGTGTGTGTGTGTGTGTGTGTGTGTGTTCTGTTCAGGGTGCAAAAGATGGACAGCTGTTTAATGAACAGAATTTCCTCCAAAGAGCTGCTAAACCTGCTGCAGGTCAGTGTGTAAGGACAAACACACACACGCTTGCATGGTATATACAATATAATACAGGGGTCACCAACGCGGTGCCCGCGGGCACCTGGTCGCCCGCAAGGAGCACTTAAGGCGCCCGCGAGGCACGTTCTAAAATAGCACTGGTCAAAATATAGCTACGCCTAAAAAAATTTTCTTGCTGTAGTTTTTGAATAAAAAAACGCTTGCATTAACGTAGATTTTAAAATGACGATATTTAATTTCATTTTATTTAATTACAAAAATGTTTTATGTATATAACAAACTCTGGCCTTTTCTGAAGTCAAATGTCAATATTGCGCGCACGTCACGTCCGACTCCTGACACAAGGAAGCGGTGCAGCAACGATGAGGAGTTAGTTGTGATTTACCCCCAAAAAATGGCAGAAAAGCGACAGAAAACATACCATTTTCACAGTGTTTGGGAGGAAGAGTTCTTTTTACGTCAGTCAAAGAAAAGTGTGTGTGTCTCATTTGCGGGACGACTGTTGCGACGGCAAAGCGGCACGATGTGGCGAGACACTTCAGTCTGCGTCACAAAAGTTTCAATGCTAACTACCCACCCGGCGGCGCATTAAGGACAGAAAAAGACGTTAAAAATCCTTTCATGCAAGTGGACATGACATGCACTGCTGAGCAACTAAGTGCTCTGTTCAAATTGGATGCTGGACAGGTAGAGATAGAAATCCTGACGTTGCAAAATGACCTTCACCTCAAAGCCCATCAGTCTGCATCAAACTTTTGGTGCCTTGTGGACACAGAAAAGTACAGTGGTGTAAAGCACAGCAGCTATGAAATTTGCATGCCTTTTTGGTTCAACCTATCTCTGTGAATCAGCCTTTTCTAACATGAACTTTATCAAGAACAAACACAGAACATGCCTTACTGATGCACATTTACAAGACTCACTCAGACTTGCACTGTCAAATTATTCACCAGATTACAGTACAATCTGTGTGGTGTGCAGAATGCAGTGCCAGGCTTCCCATTAACAGACATTTACAGATAAAGAAGAGATAACATGTGTTCATTGAAAACACCATAACATTAAACTAAAAATGGTGCACAGAAATGTGAACATTTTTTGAAAAAGACTAAATTACTTGTGAATATTCCTTCCATCATTGTTGTATAAATCATGGTTAATAATTGTGGAGAATAATTAATATTGACATGTGAGCAGTCTCTGCCCCATATTATTATTATTATTATTATTATTATTATTATTATTATTATTATTATTATTATTAAAAAGTGATCTGTGCGATTTTGCTCTTGAGGAAGTTTGTATCAAACCGGTAGCCCTTCCTACTACTCAGTTCCCTTGAAGTAGCCCTCAGTCTTAAAAAGGTTGGTGACCCCTGATATAATATATATATATATGATAAAAATCTGAGTGTCTGAAATGTTTGTCTAAAGCAGAAAACTTGGTTTGGTTTGCTTTATACAGACATTGATTGTAAAAGATGTAAAATATAGAAAACAAGATTAGATTAGATTCAACTTTGTCATTACACATGTACAAGTACAAGGCAATGAAATGCAGTAGGTAATAATAGGTTCTTACTGAAATGTGTGTGTGTGTGTGTGTTTTCAGTGGAGAAGTGGATGAAGATCCATAGTTTGAACTTTCTCGGAATCCCATCAAGTGTTGGTTTTGGTCTACATGAAACTTACAGGTGTGTGTGAGCTACAGTCGCAGAAATGTTTTTGTGCATGCGCGGGTGCGTGTGTGCGTGGGTGGTTGTGAGCGTGTGTGTGTGCATGTATGTGTGTGTGTTAAAGTTTGTGTGTTTGTCACATTGCAGGTTTTTGATATTTCCTGATATGGGCTGCACGCTGCAGTCAGTTCTGGACAAACAGACGAGTCTCAATGAGAGAGAAGTCCTGAAGCTGGCACTACGATTAGTACGCTGCTCTTCTTTACTTACCTATTGGTTTGGTTTTTCCTCACTCTGGTTTCTTTCCCTTTGGTTAATTTCCTTTATTTTTTTCTCTTTGAATGTCATTTCCCTTTCTTCACCATCACGACTGTGACTGCTTACTTTATATAAAGGAATATGTACAATAAAAAAATTATTAAATGTAAGGGGGTGTGTGTGTGTGTGTGTTCACTTTAGCTGGATGCTCTGGAGTTCATCCATGAAAATGAGTATGTTCATGCAGACATCGATGCAGGAAACGTCTCCATCAGGACACAGGGCGATTCCCAGGTGATTATTAATATAGACTCTATAGGACTAAAGAGCTGCTGTTAGAGAGAGTTCATCAACACCCTCTGACCAATCAGAACTCAGCAGCTCTGTGGGATGAAACACTGGGGCTGTTGGAAAAAATATATGACTGCTTCCATGCTGTTTACATTTGCCTAATATCTAACAAATTCAAGTTTGATTTCTGACAATTAAAAAAAAAATTGAAGTTAAAATTTTTGTGTGCGGTTTTAGGTTTTTCTTTCAGGGTTTGGTCACGCGTTCCGGTTCTGTCCTGGAGGGAAACATGTGGAATATCGGGAAGGCAGCCGGATGCCACACCAAGGAAACCTGAACTTCATCAGCGTAGATTCACACAAAGGGGCTGGTAATGAACACACACACACACACACACACACACACACATGTACAAAAAAACATATACACATCTCTACCTGACTATACTACACCTCTGGGCCTCAGTTTTTTGTGTGTGTGTCCGTCCGTGTGTGTGTCCGTCCATCCGTCGGTGTGTCCGTCCGTCGGTGTGTGTGTGTTTGTCGGTGTGTGTGTGTGTGTTTGTCGGTGTGTGTGTGTGTTTGTCGGTGTGTGTGTGTGTGTTTGTCGGTGTGTGTGTGTGTGTGTTTGTCGGTGTGTGTGTTTGTCGGGGTGTGTCGGTGTGTGTTTGTCGGGGTGTGTGTGTTTGTCGGGGTGTGTGTGTTTGTCGGGGTGTGTGTGTGTGTGTGTGTTTGTCGGCGTGTGTGTGTGTGTGAGTCGTTCGGTGTGTGTGTGTGTTTGTCGGTGTGTGTGTGTTTGTCGGTGTGTGTGTGTGTTTGTCGGTGTGTGTGTGTGTGTGTGTGTGTTTGTCGGTGTGTGTGTCGGTCGGTGTGTGTGTGTGTTTGTCGGTGTGTGTGTGTGTGTTTGTCGGTGTGTGTGTGTGTGTTTGTCGGTGTGTGTGTGTGTGTTTGTCGGTGTGTGTGTGTTTGTCGGTGTGTGTGTGTTTGTCGGTGTGTGTGTGTGTTTGTTTGTTGGGGTGTGTGTGTGTGTTTGTCCGGGCGTATGTGTTTGTCGGGGTGCGTGTGTGTTTGTCGGGGTGTGTGTGTGTGTGTGTGTGTGTGTGTGTGTCTGTGTTTGTGACCCACAGGTCCATCTCGGCGCAGTGATCTGCAGTCTCTGGGTTTCTGTCTACTCTTCTGGTTGACCGGCACGCTGCCCTGGAGTCCCATCACTCAGTCAGGCTCAGCTGTTTCTGCTCAGAAGGAAAGGTAAAACACACATACACACACACACACACACACACACACACGCACACACAATTGTTTTTGTGCCCTTTGAACCAAAAAACAGATACCTACTGTAGTAGTGTGCTGGCATTTACGTTACAATATTAAATTGTTAATGATTGCAGTCCAAACGTTCCAAATATATGCAGTTACACAGCAGCGAGTGCCCAAGTTTATACTTTAAACTTAATAAATTAACAGCACTAAGGTTTTTTATTTATTTATTTATTTATTTATTTGGCACAGAGGTGCAGAGTGACTTTTATAAAATGATTGTGTAGTCAATTTGTCCTTTAATTCTCACTACACTTTAGTGTTGTTTTTCTTTTAAATTGTAGTTATTTAATGTAAACGTGATCAACCCTGTATCCATGGGGTACAAACTTTTGCATGTGTTATTACATAATAATGAAGTAATAATGAAGATTGTGTGTGTGTGTGTGTGTGTGTGTGTGCATGCATGCATGTGTGTACTCATAGGTACATGACTGATATTCCTGGATTAATGAGACACTGTTTTAAAATGAAGAAAGTTTCAGGTGAGGATTTTTTTTTATATATATTATTATGGATTGATGTTTATAATGGTGTGATATATTTTGTGTGTGTGTGTGTGTGTAGGTGCGTTACAGAGCTACATGTCCCAGGTGATGAGCCTGCATTACACAGAGAAGCCGAATTACTCAGAGCTGAAACTGGGGCTTACAGAGGCATTAAAACAGCTTGCTGGATCTCTGAAGGAGCCACTTGCGTTCAGCTAAAATGATTTCAACACAATGATAATTTATGATTATCTGTAATAATAAATACAGGTGATTTTTATTTTCCCAGGTAAAGAAAACAGAGTGAAACAGCCTTGAATTTTATAATAAATCATTTTTTTTTTAGAGGAAACAGGATTATTTTCACAATGTTTTAATGGGGTGGTGGTGTGTTTTAAACCACAGGACTTTCACTGATTTTTGTTAGGACCATTGACGTTTCACTTGGTGCTAAAACAAGAATCACTGGTGTTAATAGTTTTTAATAGTTGTTATTAACCATTGGTGAGTGTGTGCATTTGACAATAAACCATTTTATTAAGTTCTGCTGTACTTGTTTTATTTCCTCAGTTATTTATTTATCTATCCATCTATTGAGGTTTCTAACACGTGGTCTGTTTTTTTTTTCTCTTTACCTTAGTTATCTTTGTTTTGTTAGAGATCTCTGTCTAAATCCATTTATTTTAGTGTGAGCATTAAAACACACTTATTTACATTATTTCCTGTTTTATCAGTTCTACCGATCATGCAGGTCAGTTTACAGGTGTATAATTACTGATTATTCACTGACTTTGTTTAAATATGACATTTATTTTGAATTGTTTGTTTACATTTTACTTCATATATAGTATGTGTGTATGTATGTGTGTATATATATATACATATATGGTTAGTGTGTATATATACTGTGTGTGTGTGTGTGTGTGTGTGTGTATGTGTATATATATGTGTGGGTGTGTGTGTATGTATGTATGTATCTATGTATGTATATATATATATACATACATAGATACATAGATACATACATACACTCATCGTCCACTTTATTAGGTACACCTGTCCAACTGCTCATTAACGCAAATTTCTAATCAGCCAATCACATGGTAGCAACTCAATGCATTTAGGCATGTAGACTTGGTCAAGACGATCTGCTGCAGTTCAAACCGAGCGTCAGAAAAGGGAAGAAAGGTGATTTAAGTGACTTTGAACGTGGCATGGTTGTTGGTGCCAGACGGGCTGGTCTGAGTATTTCAGAAACTGCTGATCTACTGGGATTTTCACGCACAACCATCTCTAGGGTTTACAGAGAATGGTCCGAAAAAGAGAAAATATCCAGTGAGGGCAGTTCTGTGGGCGCAAATGCCTTGTTGATGCCAGAGGTCAGAGGAGAATGGCCAGACTGGTTCGAGCTGATAGAAAGGCAACAGTAACTCAAATAACCACTCGTTACAACCGAGGTATGTAGAAGAGACTCTCTGAACTGAGATGCCTACCTGAGTATTGTTGCTGACCATGTCCATCCCTTTATGACCACAGTGTACCCATCTTCTGATGGCTACTTCCAGCAGGATAACGCACCATGTCATAAAGCGCGAATCATCTCAGATATATATGTGTGTGTGTGTGTATATATATATATATATATACATATATATATATATATATATAAATATATATATATATATACATATATATATATATATATATATATATGTATATATATATATATATACACACACACACACACACACACACACACACACAGGTGCTGGTCATATAATTAGAATATCATCAAAAAGTTGATTTATTTCACTAATTCCATTCAAAAAGTGAAACTTGTGTATTATATCCATTCATTACACACAGACCGATATATTTCAAATGTTTATTTCTTTAAATTTTGATGATTATAACTGACAACTAACAAAAATCCCAAATTCAGTATCTCAGAAAATTAGAATATTACTTAAGACCAATACAAAGAAAAGGATTTTAAGAAATCTGGGCCAACTGAAAAGTATGAGCATGTACAGCACTCAGTACTTAATTGGGGCTCCTTTTGCCTGAATTACTGCAGCAATCCGGCATGGTATGGAGTCGATCAGTCTGTGGCACTGCTCAGGTGTTATGAGAGTCCAGGTTGCTCTGATAGTGGCCTTCAGCTCTTCTGCATTGTTGGGTCTGGCATATCACATGTTCCTCTTCACAATACCCCATAGATTTTCTATGGGGTTAAGGTCAGGCGAGTTTGCTGGCCAATTAAGAACAGGGGATCCCATGGTCCTTAAACCAGGTACTGGTAGCTTTGGCACTGTGTGCAGGTGCCAAGTCCTGTTGGAAAATGAAATCTGCATCTCCATAAAGTTGGTCAGCAGCAGGAAGCATGAAGTGCTCTAAAACGTCTTGGTATACGGCTGCGTTGACCTTGGACCTCAGAAAACACAGTGGACCAACACCAGCAGATGACATGGCACCCCAACCATCACTGACTGTGGAAACTTTACACTGGACCTCAAGCAACGTATATGTGTGCCTCGCCTCTCTTCCTCCAGACTCTGGGACCCTGATTTCCAAAGGAAATGCAAAATTAACTTTCATCAGAGAACATAACTTTGGACCACTCAGCAGCAGCCCAGTCCTTTTTGTCTTTAGTATATGTCTATATAATATAGTATGTGTGTATACAGTATGTGTGCATATAGTGTATGTGTGTGTATATAGTGTATGTGTGTATATATAGTATGTGTGCATATAGTGTGTGTGTATATAGTGTATGTGTGTATATAGTGTATGTGTGTATATATAGTATGTGTGCATATAGTGTGTGTGTGTATATAGTGTATGTGTGTATATATAGTATGTGTGCATATAGTGTATGTGTGTATATATAGTATGTGTGCATATAGTGTGTGTGTGTATATAGTGTATGTGTGTGTATATATAGTGTGTGTGTGTATATAGTGTATGTGTGTATATATAGTGTGTGTGCATATAGTGTGTGTGTATATAGTGTATGTGTGTATATAGTGTATGTGTGTATATATAGTATGTGTGCATATAGTGTGTGTGTGTATATAGTGTATGTGTGTATATATAGTATGTGTGTATATAGTGTGTGTATATATAGTATGTGTGCATATAGTGTGTGTGTATATAGTGTATGTGTGTATATATAGTATGTGTGCATATAGTGTGTGTGTATATAGTGTATGTGTGTATATATAGTATGTGTGCATATAGTGTGTGTGTATATAGTGTATGTGTGTATATATAGTATGTGTGCATATAGTGTGTGTGTGTATAGTGTATGTGTGTATATATAGTATGTGTGCATATAGTGTGTGTGTGTGTATATAGTGTATGTGTGTATATATAGTATGTGTGTGTATCAGGGGCGTAGATTACGCGGACATGATCATGTCCCCCGCACTTTTTATAAAAAGTAAATTCGTCCCCCTCACTTTTTTTAGTGGAGAGTTGTGTTCACCACATGTTGAGGTTTTAATGGAGCAATGTATATAAATGCACAGTGATTTAAAATTCAAAGAACAAGAAAGTTTAAGGTAGTCTATACATGACGTTCACGGCAATCAGTCGCTCACTTGTCACGTCATCATCACGCGCCCCCAGTACTGTAGCTCGAGTCGCACCCGCGGTCCAGCGTTCGGTTACGATGAGCTCAAAGCGGCAAAAAACGCTTCAGTCCTTTTTTTTTATAAAAATGTCAAGCAGTGTAAGTTGGCACATGGTATCAGAATTGTGTTGCACAATGTTTAGTAACTCTGCCTGTTGCTCTTGTTGAATAATGAGCAAGTTTTAATTTAAAGGATTATAAGGAAAAATAGCTGCTTTGACAAACGTTATATAAACTCTTTTATAACGTCTTTTGTGTTAACAAGTGTGTTATCAAAACCCTTCAAATATGAATAAAGATGATGTTGAACTGAGATTTTACAGCATGTTTAACTGCCAATTCTACATAATATCAAGTATGTGTCACTGTATGTACACGACAGAGACGAGGACGACGGATAGTGACATTAAAGATGTCATTTTAATAATAAGGAGCAGGTAAATCACACATACATACATACATACAACGTAGTAAAGACGATAACCGACAATGAGTGAAGACAGCGGTGATGAGTATAAATAGAGTCCGGGTGAACAGACATGGTGGATGACGGGGTGCAAAGGATGATGGGTAATGTAAAAAATGTAAATAAGGTACAAAGATGTACTTTTAAGGGTACTGTACCAGTGGCAAGCTGTTCTATTTCTTTCTTTCTTTCTGTTTTATAATCATATAAATCATATAAAGCATGATTAAAAAAAATCATGATTAAAAATAAAACCTGTCATTTACACAAGGGTTAACTGAAAAAAAAAAAAACAGATAACACTAGACGTTTCGTCCCCCCCACTTTTTAAATGATGGCTACGCCCCTGGTGTGTATATAGTATATATATGTATGTGTATATAGTATGTGTGTGTATATAGTATGTGTGTATAATATGTGTGTGTATAGTATGTGTGTGTATATATAGTATGTATATTTTAGCTTCACTTACCACAATATGTTGCACTGTATAAAGTATTGGCATGCACTTGGCACTTGGACAGAGTTGTTGTTGTTGTTATTATTATTATTATTATTACTACACCAGCACTTGATGTGTTATATTATTGTTAGAGAGTTTTAAACACTGCACATCGGTCTTTTTATTTATTCATTTATTTATTTTCCCCGAAAATGTTCCTCAAGAGGGCAGCAGAGACACGCGCATGAATTCCATCCACACCGGAAATTAACGTTCTTTGTTCGTGTTTCTACACGGAGCGAAAACAAGAGTGCAGCGTTCAAGCGAGCCGCCAAATTCAGTCGCTTGTTTTTGAGCGAAATCTAATATTGAGTGTGAACCTTGAGAACGGGATTAAAGTAAAACGTTTTTTTAACATGTGATCGTGTTGTCAGTACACGTTTATAAAGGGATTTTAAACCAGTTTAGGCTGTAATGCGGCGCTGCAGGACTGAGAGTGAACCGACTCCGTGGATCGAGCAGATGATTCTGAACTACAGCAAAGAGCAGCAGCGCTGTTCGAGCGTCAGAGCTCATGTAGTCGGGGTGAGACACTGATGTATGACGTTTTAACGTGTTATAATGAGCCGCCGCCTTCTTACTTTGAGCTTAAACACCTTACAGAATCCATACCTGGGTTATTGTCCTCCTAAGCCACGCCCACCAGACGTGACGTAGACAGAGGTGGGCGTTCCCTTGTGTCACCACCCACCAGCGTGACGTAGACAGAAGTGGGCGTTCCCTTGTATCTCACAAATAAAAAGCAATACTGACTTTATATGTTTATGGGTTACACTGATTGTGTGTGGGCGTGGTCAAGAGCAATATTGGGGCGGGGCTAAAACACTAGTGTTTTTAGTAAAATAATTACAGAATGTGAGACGTTTCAGAACATTTCAAGATAGGGATGTACAGTATGTGTAAATGTGAAAGGAGTAAAACTGTGGTTACATTTTTAATGATCTGGATTCACGGGACACTGAGACGGAGGTGTCGGTGGTGTGGTGAACTGATAAATAATGGAGAGTATGTGTGTATTGTGTGGTGTGTGTGTGTGTGTGTAGGTGAGCGACTTGACCGAGTCTCAGCGCACGGATGCGAGTGATGCTTGCATGCTGTTCCTGTCTGATGGGACCGTGTTCATCCCTGCGGTGCTCAGTGCCTCAGCCTGGGAGCACATGCAGGAGTGAGTACAACACACAACTTATTAACTAGGTGTTATGACACCAGCGACTAAACACCTGAGTCCTTGCCTAATTTTACACCATCATCATCATCAACATCAGCAGCAGCTTATTGTGTTAAATCAGCCCGAACCCGTCAATCCGAAATAGAGTTAATAAATAAAGAAAAAAACAACCAGAATGTAACACAAACTCTACACACTTAAACACAACTTTATCTTCTACTCAGTTCACTCCAGGAGAATTTTTTTAGCACGAAACTCTCATTACAAAATTAGACGTAGAGCGAGAGAATTGATTATAGAGCAGTTAGTTATACTGCACCAAATATTTAAGGTTTAGAATTTAATAATATTTAGTCCACTTTATAGAACATGTGTGTATTTATGGTAGTAAAATGTTCCTAATTATAGGGATTATTTTGTATTAAACATTAATAGACTTGTTCTGAAAATGCAGCTTGTTCATGTTCATGCAAGTTACTGGTGGACTGTTTGTTTATTTATTTATTTATTTATCAATCAAAATATTAATGGGTGCACAGTGCAATAATTAATAACATTAAAATCAAATCTAATGTTTATTTATAATTTATCATGTATCAGCTTTTTTTTTACTACATTTTTAGGATGTTGCATCAATAATACACTTTTTATTGTCTATTTTTTGTTTAAATTAATAATTAATTGATTGATTGATTAATTGATTGATTTAATTAATTAGGTTAAGCAATTAATTTATTTAATCATTTTCAGGTTATTGGTGGTTTGTATCAATAATAGTGATATTAAAGGTCATGTTAATATTTTAAATATTATTTTTTAAAGTAAATACCATTTTTATAAACATTTCCTTTCCAAATCTGATATCATTAATGAATCTGTTTGTGTCAGTAATAAACATTTGGAGGGTGTGCGTGTGTGTGCGCGTGCATGTGCGTGTGTGTGCGTGTGTTTCAGGTTAGAGGAGAGAGACACGTTTTCAGGGCTGGATAACACGACGGTGTCGGTGCGAAAATTCCAGCTGAACTTCCACACGGACCCAGAACTGGTACAGCAGACAAACACAATTATCATGGCCTTCAAACATATTCTATCATTATACAGCTGTGTGCAAAAGTTTACACACCCTCAGGATACAGGAATGAATGGCAATAAGACATTTAGAGTTTGCAAGCGTGTGTTGAGGTATTGATAGTTAAATAATAGAAATAACGTTTAATAGTTTGCACTCCGTTTATATAATATGAATATTTTGAATATCAAGCCCTTGATGGATTTTATAACTCTCATGTTCTCATGTTCACTGAGCAGCTCTTACATCAAAAACCAGCGGAGATTATAAAACCCTCAGCACTCAGTGGACTGTGTCTTATGTCAATGTTCAATATCAGGTTCTTTTCTTTTTTCCCGTTTTTAGACGAACTGTCAGTTTTATCTCACTGTTAATCAGATCGTCACTGTGGGTCGAGTCAGTAGACATCACCGCCCCCCGAGCTGGCAAGACATTTCCATAATACATAATAATTATTTAAAAAATATTTTATAATCAATAAAGCCAAAATATTTCTCACCGTCTCTTTTACTTTCAGCACAATGCTGCCATCAGTCAGGCAACAAATCCTGAAGACGTGGCGGTACGTGTGTGTAAGAGAGAGAGTGTGTGTGTGTTGTGGTTGTCATTTTTCTCTGTTTTAATGTTATGTATCTTAATTTTCACTTCAGCTCCCTCATGAAGGAGAGTTCAATCACTTCTGTGTGCTCACAGTCAGGTTAGTGTCTCACTCACACACACACACACACACACACAATTACTATACACACTTTCACACACACTTTACTTCTAAACTTTATTTTGATGCGTATTTAAAAATAATACATTTAAAATGTTCTTTGTTGTTGATTTTTTTTTCTCACAGGACTCCCACTTTCCTGTTTGATGGGGGCGTGGCACAATGACATCATCATGGACCTCCTGAATGATGCAATCAAGAAAATAGCCACACCCTCTGCAGGTCACCTGGGGATGGCCACACCCACACACTGGCACCGAGAGAGGCTTCGCTGCAGGGTAAGCTGGTATCCATAGCAACCAGGTGGCGCCAGCTGTCAGAATTGCATCCAAACAAATGTGTGTGTGTGGGGCTGTTTTTTCCAGGGTGAGGAGAGTTTCAGCACTCCTGTGTCTCATCTCCTCATCCCAGAGGAGCAGAGGGAGATGTTGACAGCTGATCCCGGTACTGTACTGTCTCTTGTCTAATTAATTGCTCCTTATCATTACGGACCTTCGGGAATTCCACCAGACGAGTGCCCGAGCTTCTCCATGCATGTGTTTTTGTTTCCCCTTTAAATGCTCTCGTGCTCAGGTGTGTCGAGTTTGAGCGAAACTCCAAGTGGTCTGGTGCCTCCCCAAGTAGCTGAACCAATGACGCAGCCAATCACGATGCAAGATGGGGGCAGAGATTTGTCTACCCCGGCTTCCGATAGGCTGGAAGACGGGCATCAGCTCACCCAGAATAACACCAAAGCAGGTAGGAGAGGTGAGCAGTGATGTGGAAATGCTGAGGAGAGTAAATGCTACTCCAGGGAGCTTATTGTGATGTTATTGTGTTCCCCCTTTACCTTTTCCCCATCCATAACACACACACACTTTACTTCTCTTTTCCAGGTCTCTCAGAGGTGTGGTGTGGAGGAGGAGGAGGAGAGAGCGGAGACCGAGAGAGCCCCTGGGATTTATTTGATCCTGCTGATGACCTGATCGGAACTTCACCATATTCTTTAGAGTGTAAATAATTTTTTACTAAATCAGTACAAACACACACAATGTTCCAGATTTCAGTTGAAAATTCTACAGAATATAAGTTCATATGTGAGTTAAATAAATCGTTACTCTAGTGGGCTAATAATAATCCAAACAATATGAAATGACTGCAATAATATTTATTTGAATGAATTTAACTCTACACTAATTAGATGTCTTCTTTTAAGAAATACTTCAGATATTAAAATAAATAAGGTAAATCTTTGTATTTGTTTTTAGACTGGAGCTCGTTTTTTTTTTGTTATATATATTTTAAATAAAAATACATCAGTAATATACATTTTAACCATTTGATTATACATTATTATTATTATTATTAGTAGTAGTAGTAGTAGTAGTAGTAGAAAAAATAAATATTTTATCAGAATTATTATTATTATTAATAATACAATAGGTGATTACTGAAATACAATTAATTGTCATGTTGTAAAATTAATATTACATTTTCAGTAGAAAGTTTTAACATAATTATTTTACTAATTTATTACTTTTAAAAAGTAGTATTAATATTTAAACATTGTTTTAATTTGTTAGTTAATAATAAGTATTGTAATTATGTTTAATTAATAATAATAGTAATATAAATTTTGTTTATTATTATTTAAAAGTAGTATTTATATTTTTATTATATTATTAGGATACATTTACTATTTTATTGTATCATTTGTCAATTATTTCATTTGATAAAGTAAACAAACTTGTCATTCCTGATTCTGGAGTTTGTAATTCAAACCTTAATGAAGCTCATAGTGTTGATAGCTCATTATTGCACGTTTTATAATTAATACCATCATTATCTTATTTTGTTTGTTGGTTCGTTTTGTTAAGTGTTTAAACAATATAAACACATGTTGTTCTTGTTAATTGTAGGTCATCTGGAGCCACTCTTACAGCTGGACAGTTGCTCTCAGCTTGTTAACGAGTCCAGGATCATTGGTCCACCTCTTCAGAGACCACACCCATCTCCACATAGCCCCGCCCACCAGAGTGATCCGACAACCACAGACCTGCATCAGGAGCCAACAATCACACACACTGCAGCCGTGTGTGTAGAAGAAAAATCCCTAACAGAAGCTCCCCAAAAAATACCAGGCCACATGTCGCACACCCCTCCCAATAAAAAGAGCCGAGTAAGTCCACACACACACACACACACACACACAGAGATATGCTTGTGTTGTAAATAAATGTCCCTTTTCCTCTCGTGTCCAAACTCAGGTCCATTCAGATGGAAGCAGTTTCTCATACACATATGATCCTTGTCCAAACGTCACATTGGCTCTCAGCCAGTGCAAGTAAGTCCATCTGAAAAAGAGAATAATAATAATAATAATAATAATAATTTTATAATAAGTCGTTAAAGTTAAAGCAAACAAAGTAGAATACACTCTCACATTATATTATGTTTACTGTTTTATTAAAAGTATTGTATGTGTCTAATTCAATCTGATTACATGGTGGCACACTAAAGAAAAAAAAGAAACAAAAGCCCTCAAAAAATAACGTTTAAAACATCTGAAACAAGAATTTCAGCATTTATTTATGATTAAGCAAGATCATAAAAATGAATTATAATGAAATATATTTATTGTAATTTCTGTCTGCTGTGTAAAATGTGTTTGTGAAAGGAATAGTGTAGAGTTCATGAGGGGGATGTGTGTGTGCGTGTGTGTTTGTGTGTATATGTGTGTGTGCACGTGTGTGTGTGTGTGTGTGTGTGTGTGTGTGTGTATAGAGTCCCAGAGCGCCTGGTGCAGTGGGCGGTGGCTTACCTGGGGACTCCTCGCCACACACTTATTGTCAGCAGCGGAGTGGAGCTGAGAAAGGTTGCAATGTTGAAATGATTTTTGTTGGGTTCTGTATATTCTGTATAAACAGTGGTGTTGTACTTAACATTGTAAAATTCTTTTTTAAATATTTTGTGTTTTATTAAAATATAAGTTCTCAAACAAATCTTGAAAATAATAAAATGCTTGTTGCGCAGAGAAATAAAGGGGTTTGCATGAACAATAAGTGTCACTTTATTAGGAACACCTGTACATTGCTGTCACTCATGCAGCCAATCACATGTCAGTAGTTTATATAGTCCATAAACTCATGGTTCAGTCTAATAGGAGGATTACGGTAACTCATATAACCACATCAGGTTCCTCTGGGGCTCTTTGTATCTGTCCCTCACACACACACACACACGTTAACTGCTCAGATCTGGTTAAAAAAATACCGTATTTTATTATTAGTTGTTGTTAATAATAGTAATAACAATAATAATTATTAGAACCAAAACGGGAAGGTTTTAAGGAGTGTTTTGATGACGTCACATTCGTGCGCCGGGCTCCTCTTCTAACTTGGAGGATAATAATGTCTACTAAACGGCGCTCGAACGGCACAAATAAAGGGAAAAGTGTTAAAAAGAGTAAAGAGGGCGAGGTCGCTGTGATCAGCTCGGACCTGAAGGATGATGTGATCCGGAATGGAATGAAAGACGCTTGGAGGAAAAAGACGAGTTTTTCTCAGGGTTCGTGTGCTCGTGTTAAACGCACGTGCAGTTTATTGACTCGCTGACTCTCACTTACTCACTGACTCTCACTGTCCAGCACTGACTCTCACTCACTGACTCTCACTGTCCAGCACTGACTGTCACTGACTCTCACTGTCCAGCACTGACTCACTGACTGTCACTGACCAGGATTGACTCACTGACTGTCACTGACTTACTGAACTGCACTGACTCACTGACCAGCTCTGACTCACTGGCCAGCACTGACTCACTGTCCAGCTGACTTACTGACTGTCACTGACTCACTGACCAGCTCTGACTCACTGACCAGCACTGACTCTCACTGACTCACTGACCAGCATTGAGTCACTGATTCTCACTGATGCACTGACCAGCACTGACTCTCACCGACCAGCACTGACTTACTGAATGTCACTGACTCACTGACCAGCACTGATTCACTGACCAGCACTGACTCACTGACTGTCACTGACCAGCACTGACTCACTGACCAGCACTGACTCACTGACTCTCACTGACCAGCACTGACTCACTTACTGTCACTGACTTACTGACCAGCACTGACTCACTGACCAGCACTGACTCACTGACTGTCACTGACCAGCACTGACTCACTGACCAGCACTGACTCACTGACTCTCACTGACCAGCACTGACTCACTTACTGTCACTGACTTACTGACCAGCACTGACTCACTGACTGTCACTGAAATTTGTGTTTAGAAAAGTGTTCAATAAGTCTGACCTAACGTGGAAGCAGTAGCAGAAATTTCAGCTGTAGCAGACACGTAGCAATTTCCTGGCTGTGATTTTACTTATTATAAAGAAAAATGAATATATGATGTGAGTAAAACATACGGTGATGGAACATCTAACGAGATCGGAGGTGATCAGAGACCTCAAACTTCTTTATCCTCTCAGGTTTAGTTCACGGACTGAGATGGTCATTATTTGATTGAAAATGGAGTTCATCCAGGTCATAACCTTCTGGCAGAGGAAGCCAGTTTTTATCTTATGAACCATCAAAATTCATAAGAACCACCCAAAAATAAATAAATAAATAAAAAAAAATAAAATAAAATAAAACAAAACAGCTCTAAAGTATCACTCCATAATTCGGCAATAGATAACAAAGAAGTATTGCGCAATTTTTTAGAAAGATAGCATTTTTTTTGTAGGTTTTGTGAATATGTAAGGGGTGCCAATTCTTTTGAAATACTAGTTTTTAAGAGGAAAAACCGTTTCAAACATGTATGAGAATGACCTTTTGTCTGAGGCGTTGTAGTGACTGGTTTTACACGGTCATGTTTGTCTGTTTTTCTTCTATAAACATGCGTTACGTGTGCAGGCGGCGTGCAGCTGGACTGTGATCCGTTTCCTCACTGTATGATCAGGAACTTTGTTCAGAACGAGAGTTTTGTGGAGAACCTAAGAGATGAACTGCTGCATCTCAACTTTCACAGCAAATCCAACGACCTGTACAAATTCCAGCAGGTACTTGAGTTAGCGTGGGTGTTTGTGATCGTGTGTGTGTGTGTGTGTGTGTGTGTGTGTGGGAGTTAACATTCTGAATACTGAAGACAGAAATGTGGAATTGTGTCTTTTGCAGTCTGATGATCTGAAGAAGAGGAAAGAGCATCACATTTCTGAAATAAGGTACGAGTGTTTGTGCAGCTTAGAGTGCAAGAAGTTTTTATGTAATCGGTGTGAACATTGTGCTCCTGTGTGTGTGTGTGTGTGTGTGTGTGTTAGGTCACTTCTTTTCCACCAGTTCCGCTCGTGGCTGTCTGAAGTGTTAGGAGTGGACTTGGAGCCGACTGTGGATATTTCCTGTGCTAAATACGAGCACACAGGTAATGAAACAACAAGTTTTCTCTCTCTCTCTCTCTCTCCTTTCTATCTCACTCTCTCTCTCTCTTTCTCTCTCTCTCTTTCTATCTCTCTCACTCTCTATCGCTCTCTCACTCTTTCTCACGCTCTCTCTCTTTCTCACTCTCTGTCGCTCTCTCACTCACTCACTCTCACTCACTCTCTCTCTTTCTCTCTCTCTCTCTCTCTCGCTCGTTCTCTCTCGTGCTTGCTCTCTCGCTCGCTCTCTCTCTTTCTCACTCTCTGTCGCTCTCTCACTCACTCACTCTCACTCACTCTCTCTCTTTCTCTCTCTCTCTCTCGCTCGTTCTCTCTCGTGCTTGCTCTCTCGCTCGCTCTCTCTCTCTCTCTCTCTCTCTCTCTCTCTCACTCTCTCTCTCACTCTCTATTGCTTTCTCTCTCTCTCTTTCTTTTTCTGTGTGTTTGTGTTTCACGTCATTCGTCTTCCCTCTTCCTCAGACACCTTGCTGTGTCACGATGATGAACTTGAAGGCCGGAGAGTCGCTTTCATCCTTTACTTAGTGACTCCGTGGGACCTGAGTGATGGAGGAACTTTAGATTTGTACAACACAAACGGTGTGTGTGTGTGTGTGTGTGTGTGTGTGTGTGTGTGTGTTGAGCGGAGCTTGTTTTATTTTTTATCTCAACACATCCCAAGGGTTTACTTTGTTTTATACCACAGCCATTTGGGGTGTTAATTAATCAGCACCATCTGAGGAATCACAATCCAAAATTCAACAGCCTTATAATTTTTTTTTTGTGTGTGTAGAACATTATGAACCAGTGAGCATAGTGAAGTCTCTTCTGCCCAGCTGGAACACTTTGTTGTTTTTTGAAGTCTCTCCTGTTTCCTTCCATCAGGTCAATACACACACACACACACACACACACAAAACTCATACTCTGTTCATTGTCTGTTTCATTGTACTAGGAAACTTGTTTCCTTACTGTGCATATGACAATAAACACTTTAATTGCATTGTGAGAACTGCAGCTGTGAGAAACTGAAGCGAACGTGTCCAAAAGCTGCATGTCGACGTGGTTGCATGTGAAATCTAAACACTGTCTTTGATTACTCTAACCAGCTCAACAAAATTCACCACTTCTGGTTTGCTGCAGGAAACACTCCAGACACTGAGTTTCGGTTTTGTAGTGTTTTAAGCTTGTAAATACATTTTACTGTTAGCTCCGTGTTTCCTCTGCTTTCTGATTTCTACATGCATTTAACTATTTTAATTGTAATTAACTATTTTTTCCATCATTATTTCTGATCAAATGTGAAAGTATGAAACCAAACTCGCTCTCTCTCTCCCTCTTTCTCTCTCTGTGTCTCTCTTTCTCTCACTCTCTCTCTCCCGCTCTCTCTCCCTCTCTTTCTCTCTCTCTCTCTCTGTCTGTCTCTCTCTCTGTCTCTCTCCCTCTGTCTGTCTCTCTCTCTCACTCTCTCTCTCTCTCTCTCTTTCTCTCTCTCTCTCTGTCTCTCTCTCTCTCTGTCTCTCTCTCTCTCACTCTCTCTCTCTCTCTCTCTCTCTCTCTCTCTCTCTCTCTCAAACACAGGTGTCTGAGGTTCTTACTGATGAAAAGTGTCGTTTGTCTCTGAGTGGTTGGTTTCATGGTTTGTCCCTGCAGAGACCGCTGCGCTACACAGAACCCGGAGCACCACGTCACACACACGTCCTCGCAGATGTGAGTCAGGTTCACGGTTAAACTCTGTCAGTGTTCTTATTGAGTTTTAAAATGTTTGAGTATTCCTTTTTAAAATGTTTATATTCGTTTAGAAATTCAGTTTTCTTTTATTATTGTTTCATATCAATTTTTATGAATGTAATTTGCTAAAGTTTCAGTTTAAAGGTGCAGTTTAAAGTTGAATAAGTTTTGAAATATTTTTTTTGTGATGCAATAAAAACACAAAATTCTTATAGTTTATTAGGTGGGTCAGAAGCAGCATCTTTCATTATATAAACATCACGATGCACTAAAATGTAAAGTTCCAAAATTCTTTTCTCAGCCACGTAATACACCCCTGCAGAAGTAATGGCTTAGGTTCTGGTTCTGGTGTGTGTGTGTGTGTGTGTGTGTGTTCAGGAGACATTGTTGTTTGAGTGGGTGAATGAGACCTACATGGATCCTCTGTATCAGGCTCAGGTCCAGCAGGAGTTTGAGGACACTTCAGAAATCCGCTTGCCGAACTTCCTGCAGGTGAGACTCTTGTCACAGATCCGCTGCTTTCACGCTGATTTTAACACGACCACATAAATAATTTACATTTACGGCATTTAGCAGACACCTTTATCCAGAGTGACTTACAATTTTATTTCAATTTATACAACTGAGCAATTGAGGGTAAGGGCCTTGCTCAGGGGCCCAGAAGTGGCAGCTTGGTAGACCTGGGATTTGAACTCATGCCCTTCTGGTCGGTAGTCCAACACCTTAACCACTAGGCTACCACATCCCCCAAATAATAACTTGCAATACATGCAGTCATACAGGGAACAGGGATTTTTTATAGCTGCTATAACATAAGTGAGAAAATACAACATATAAACTGAGATAAAATGCCTGAGCTGTTTTTCTTATATTTAATTATTAATATTTAATTGTAATTGTATGTAAATTTCCGTGGTGTAAGAGGAATTGAACCCTTAAATACTTCCTGGTATGGGGGAATAATGATTTGCACTCTGCGTTATTTTTCCACGTCGCTTCCTCTCTTTATCAGGAGGAGAAATATACGCAGGTGATCGAAGCCTTGCGATTGGCTGAAATCCAGTGGGAGAGGACAGGACCGCCCAATAAGAGGTGAGCTGCTGAATAGGTTTGTGTTTTTCGGATTTACATCATCCTGCATGGATTCAGGAGAAGTTTACATCATCTTACTGTGACTTTCCTACTGCTCGTTCATTAAAAGTGTGTGTGTGTGTGTGTGTTTTAGATGTTATGCCCGAGCACAGCTACAGAATTTACCCTCCTGCCTAAAGGAATGCTGGGATCTGCTCATGTCTGAGGCCTTCTTCCTCCTGCTGTCCAACCTGACCGGGCTGAGCCTGCATGCGCTAGCTGCCGGAGACGAGGAGAGCGACAGCGAGGGTCAGGAAGGTCCGACAGACGGACAGGAGGGACAGAGAGACGGGCAGGAGGGACCGAGTGGCACAGGTGATGGAGAGGATAATAGAAATCATCGTGATGGTCAAGGCCCCAGTAGCACTTCATCATCAACAGAGAAGACACCCAAAGGTGATAAGAATTTTCTCAGTTCGGCAAGTGACTGAATTCGTTCTGTTCCTGTTCTTTACTTGGACTTTAGGCACATGCTGTGACATCCTCATGAGTGCAGAGGAGTTGCTTATTTCGTTGAAAACTTTGTGTTCATATTTAACAGTTCCCATTAAATTCCTAATGCAAAAATAAAGTGTCAAAAAAGATGTTTCCACTTATACATTGTGTGTGTGTGTGTGTGTGTGTGTGTGTTTCAGGTCCTCCTGTGTGTGTTGGTGAACTCCGTCGTTGGTCTCACGGTGATTACACTCTGCTGCACGACTCTGTAAAAAGAGAGTTTGCACTGGACCTGCTGCTTCATTTGGGCTGTACAGGTAACACTGGTCTCACTCTGGTCTCACTCCTGTATCACACTTGTCTCACACCTGCCTCACTCATCTTGGACACCTGTTGTGTCCTGTTCTCACTCACTTCCAGCACCTACAGTACATCAGTGTCACTGCCTTTTCACTCCTGGTGACACTTGCTTAGTCTTTGTTTCCCTATAAACGTGTATCTCTTTTCTGTCTCACACCTGACACCTGTCTCACTGAGACACGTCTTCC
Organism: Tachysurus vachellii; assembly: GCF_030014155.1. Lineage (NCBI taxonomy): Eukaryota > Metazoa > Chordata > Actinopteri > Siluriformes > Bagridae > Tachysurus > Tachysurus vachellii. The sequence goes on from NC_083460.1 coordinate 40,251,319, forward strand.
TCTTGTCTTTCACCTGTCCCGCTTTCTGTTTCAAGACTCAAAATTCTTATCACCTTGCAGGATTTGGCTGCTGAATAAAAGAAAGTTTTTTTTTATTTTTTTTATTCTTGTTCTGTTTCAGGGTGGAAGGCCGAGTTCGGAGGATTCACGTCGTACATCGCTCACGATGAAGACGAAGAGGTCAGTGATGACATCATACTGTTTGTAACGAAGTCTAAGAGCAGATGTTAAACACAAACATAAACCTGCAGCCGTTCCACCACGAGATGTGAGACGAAATCTTCCTAAAGCTGTTCGTATGGACTTTTTTGTCCGAACTATCCAACAGTTAAAAGTAATTCTAGCTCTAAATGAGCAATTCAACACATTTACAGCTTCGTATTTATACACAAACATGTTGGAATTAAGAGTTTAATGTAAAAGCGAAGAGAAAAAGTTCAGCATCTGCACTTAGACTTCTAAATGAGTTTGAAAGGAAAATTCTGTTTTATTGTAATTTTGTTTTTGTGCGTGTGTTTGTAGCTCCTGACCGTGTACCCTGAGGAGAACTCTTTAGCGTTAGTGTACAGAGACAAAGAGACACTGAAATTCATCAAACACATCAATCACAACAGCGTTCAGGAGAACGAACACGCCGCGTTCACACACTTTTACGATTTCTCTTTCACCTACTACGAATAAACATGACCACATGAACAACAAAGACTTTAATCAACACTTTATACAGCAAGAACGGCATGTTACGGTGTAACAAAAGTGCATAAGTTTGCACCCCTGTGGATTCAGGGTGAATAAATAATAAACCGTGTCCGTTATAAAGTTTATGTACAATAATAAACATTTATGTTTCATTCATATCACAATAGTGTTTTCTGTGTATATTCCATAAACGTTTCTTTAAGACGATCAGAGGTTTGCACCCCCATTTATACGCTCTTGTTAATTTATTTAAAATCTTTTCTGTATCTAATAATTCAAGCCTTGGGGGAAAAAAAACTTCCTCGAAGTCTAAAAAGCTGGCTAATGGTTTTGTCTTTCTAATGAATTCTACCTAGAAATGTCCATAGGGTAACAAAGTGGTGCGAAATGAAACCGTTTATGCCTTCAAGAGTGTGTTTAACCACAAAAACTTCAAAAAGACTCAAACTTGAGTTAAATGTGAATAAGAATCAAGAAAACAACTCTCCAACATAGATGTCAGTGATATAATCATAAATATTTAACTAGTCTATAATATAAAATATCATAATATACACTATGAATACTTTGCAACTCGCAAACAAAATCTCATCTGACTTCACTCTGAAGTACCGACGTGCTGTTATAGAAATAAAAAAAAAATAATTCTGTTTGGCAGTGGACTGAACACGGCCCTTGTGAACGAGCTGCTGCGATAACAATTATAAAGTATTAAAACAAGCACATTAAGTATGTAAAGCTGTTTGTGCCAATAACTATCAAGAGCTGCTGTTTTAGAGAATTAACAAACACCCACTGACCAATCAGTTTCCAGAATTCAGCAGTGCAGCGGTGTAAAGTGTACAAATGTGTGTGTGCGCTATCTAAGAGTGGTGCAGGTCCACGGGTGGAGCTCTTTACGCGTTTTCAGTGTGTATCTGTGTAAGTCAGGACACAATGAGCAGAAGGCTTCTATCACATTCTGCGAAACCACACAGTAACAGTGAACCTCACAGAGTTTTGTGCACTGCGTTGCTATGGAGACCAGCACCGTGTTGAGCTCTGGGGAAGCGGTGGTCTGTAGTTCCAGCACCTCCAGCGTTCCTGCGTAACTCTGAGCCACAAGACGTAACTCGTCCAGCAGACAAGTCCACGTGTGGAGGCGGAGCTGTCTCACAGGGATGCTGGGCTGAAGAACGCTGGGAACCTGGAGCTCCGGAAGCGTGTGGTCCAGCTCCAGGTCTACTCTTAGACCGGGATGCCTGCGTTTCACGTCTGCCCAGATTTGATCGCTAAGCGGCGTGACGTACTTCAGCGAGCGCTCGCAGCGCAACTCCAGCAGCATTAGTTTTGTTCTTTGGGGTTCGAGGAGGTCTCGGAGGACATCGTGAGATATGCTGGCTTGGAAGAGCCCGATAGTATTCAGCGATGGACAGCTTTTCAGGACGTACCTGATTGTCTCTGAGACGACTCCACACACCAGAGAACTGTTATTGATGAAGAGACTTTGCAGGGCAGGGCAGAGAGCAGCTATACACTTGATACAGCTGTCATTCAGGGTGAACGGAACACCCCTCATGTCCAGGGCCATGAGGGACGAACCGCTGTTCAAGACATCCACCAATCCGTGCAGCAGGTCCTGTCCTGAGTAAAACAGAGGTGGGTTCCCCAAGCAGCTGACGCATAACCTGCGCAGTCTGCCATGACCCCTGGCTAGAACCTGTTGCAGAACCCACAGACCAGTCTGTCGATGAGCAGGTTCATCCACACTGACAATCAGCTTTAAATGTCTAATACATGGTAGACGATCAGAGAACCTCTGAGGAACACAGTCTCTAGAATCACACCTGATTGGATAAAAACAAACTAATAAAGAGCAATAATGTCACAAACTGCACTTACATTACATTACACCAAATCATTTGTACTCACATGATCTCAGCGTGTGTCCATGCACTTGAGCAGGTTAAGCTGTTGGACCACGTTTTACACACCAGGAAGGCATTGCATTTATCCTTCAGTGACAGGAAAGAGAAAATATGTGCAAGGATTTCTTCTGGAAGATCCATTAATCTGTCCTTCAAACCAAGTAAGAGTGCAAAAAAAAAAAAAAAAAAAGTCAGTAGTGGGACACCAGCTGTGGTTTCTTCCCCACTTAGCGTTATTTCCTCTTACTCCTCTACTTCCACGTCACTGTCCTACGTCAGACACGTCAACTCTCTGCTGCCATCTTGGCGAGGGCAAGTTTTCAAGTTCATTGCCAAGCTCACTGACATGAATCAGAATCCGAATCCGAATCACGTTTATTCCCAGGAACTGTAGGGTCACCATGTGCAGGAATTTGTCTTGGTGTGTTGGTGCATAAAAAAGAAGCATAAATATAAGAAACAAAGGTTATAACAATAATAATAATAATAATAATAATAATAATGAAAATAATAATACCAATCAAAATAATAATAATAATAATAAAGAATATTAATAATAAAAAATAATACTAATAACAATAACAACAACAACAACAATAATAATAACAATAATACTAACAACAACAACAACAATAATAACAACATTAATGTGTATAAACAAAGTTTTACAAAAACAAGCAATTGGATGTAAACAAGAATAGAGACATGAATTGTACACTAATGCACGATGTGCAAAGTGACCAGTGCAGATATACAATTAGAAATTGTATTTTTTTATGTATTACAACTGAAAGGAAAAATTAACTATACATTTGTGCAGGATATACAACAGTGGACCAGTGTGAGAAAAGAAGGTGCGTTATAACAACAATGAATTTACAAGAAGTAAGATATTATACAAACTTAATTGGATGTAGAATTAAACAGCACAAATAAACTAAAAAAATAAACTTTTTATAAACTAAAAAATAGCAAATATACCCTATACTAGGATTAATTCTATTATGATTATGATGATTATTATTATTATTAAAATGTATATATTATTTATATTAAATAATATTAGATTATTCAAATATTATTGTACATTTGAATAAGCAGCACGCATGGACTTGCTCAGAGTTTGTTAATTACGATCAATTTGATCCAAACACCGGTGCAGTTTAACACATCTTCCACCCACACCCTCGTTTGACCTTTCCAATATGGCGGATGCGTCGCCTTCATTCCCCCCTTATATCCGTAAACCTACGACCAATCAGCGTAAAGCGCACGGACGTTTTACCCAATCAGAGTCGACTAAACGGTGACGTAGCAGCGTTCCCACACTGACCAACTTAGTCACCGTGTTTTGTCCGAGTTTTAAAAACTTCACACGAAAAATATCGCTGTATATTTTCGGATAAAGCCACTTTTCTTTGGCGTGTGAGTAGTTCAAGTCTTTCTCGCCATGATTTTTCTGCTGTTCGTTAGCTTTGTTAGCTTTCCACATAAACATTGTTGCTAAGCTAAGTAGCCTGTTAGCTTCAAAACGTCAGACTGTGGAAAGGTTTCGTTTGGAGATATTTACATTCGAAATATCAGCTGTTTTGTGTCTGTGTAGTGAAATTCTCTCACGTTTGATTCGTTAGTAAACACAAATCGTGTTAAAAGTTTACGATTTTATTTGTTTATTTATTTATTTATTTTCTGTCTCGCGCTCCATTAAAGTTACCTGAGTAAGAAACTCGCGTGACGTGACGCGCGCGCTTCCTGTTTGTACCCCTGCGCACGAGCTGCGGTTGCAGTCTAAAAGAAAAGGAAGGAAGGAAATTTTGTTCAATTCTACAAAATAGAGCTGATGTTTAGGTTTCAGAGTCCGACTTTAATCTTAATATACTTTAAAGGTTTCATTACTGTCATCAGCAAGATGCAGAAAAGTTGTAAAAATGCTTTTATGCCTGATTTTAAGGTCAACTGTCTGTCCATCCATCTATAAATCCATTAATCACTTATATTCATTCATTTATCCATCCATCATTTATTTACAGTTACAGCATTTGGCAGACGCCCTTATATCCAGAGCAATTTACATTATCTCTTTTTTTTAATACAGCTGAGCAATTGAGGGTTAAGGGCCTTGCTTAAGTTAAGGGCCTTGCACAGGGGCCCAACAGTTGGCAGCCTGGTGGACCTGGGATCGAACTCACAACCTTCTGATTGGTAGCCAGACACCTTAACCACTAGGCTACCATACACTTGTACGTCATTCTGGTCATTTTATTCTGTCCTACGTCCACCAAGCTGCCACTTCTGGGCCCCTGAGCAAGGCCCTTAACCCTCAATTGCTCAGTTGTATAAAAATGAGATAAAATGTAAGTCGCTCTGGATAAGGGCGTCTGCTAAATGTAGAAAATGTAGTAAAACTTTTGCTCTGGATAGATCTGTAGCGTATCGTGGGATACGTATGGGAGGCAGTTGGGAACACGTCCTGGACGAGACTCGGTCTCTTTGTCGTCGCACGCCCTTGTTTACACGAGAGTAATAAGTCCACCGGTTACGTCATTAACACTCTTGAGACTCCTTCCATAAACGTTATATAATCATGTGCTTGACATGGAATTTATCAATTACACACACATCGGTGGTGTTTCTTGTGTCCCTGCGAACAAGCTGTTACGCGAAACGATTACTGTGCATTACTGTGTATAAAACTGTAGAGAATGAATTAACACCTCATAACCCATCACACAGTGTTCATTATTGTTTGCATGTAATATCAGAGACGGTATAATAATTGCAGGAGTGTATAGATGGTATAGATAGCTGATAATCAGTGTGTTTGTTTATTTAATATGTTTCAGCCTCGGAGGGGAACAGAGGAGTTTGGAATGCTCAGAAAATGGACAGAAACACAGATACAACGGTACGCAAACTCGGATTTTATTCACACCCCCATCAGTTGGCGTGTCCTACATTTAAGCTACTGTATTTAAAATGTATTTAATGTACTGAAATCGAATAAAAAAAAAAATGCCAGCGATGCTTTATTTTGTCAAATCAAACACTCCCATCACCCACCTAAGGACTATAAGGAATAGAAACAAAAAAAAAAATGTTAAAAAAAAACATGAAAAACCAAGGGGGTTTCATAGCTTCAGGGGAAAATTAATGAACCGTGCCATCTCCATCGACTCCACTGTCATCTCCATTTTACTTTGCATCTCATTTGCATGAAGCTAAACTTACTGTCTGCTCTGTTGCATCACAAGCCATTGGCCACTTTGTCATTAACGGTTGCCCCATTTCCTCTTATCACCACTCAGTCTTCTGGACTGAAAAGGGAAACAAGGAAGTATGCAGTGAACTTGAGAATAAATGTTTGACCTCCTTAAACAGAAATAATTATGTCGCTTTGTAGAAGCCAACATTCTGTTTTCCTATTTCAGCTTAGACAAAAATTTATAAAATTTAATGCAGCCTAGGGCTTTCGAGCCACATGAACCAAATTCGGATATGTTGTAGACCCTGGTCTGAAGTTTGTTGCTTTTACTTTTCCAAGCGATCCGAGTACCGGTACTTCCGGTACCGGGTCTCAAAATGGCCTTTTTTCCCATAGACTCCCATTATAAAATTTGGAGGTTTATAACTCGGCAAGCTTTCGAACTATCTACACCAAACTCGGCCAGCTCCTTTAGGGTGATACTCTGAACAAAGGTTTAAATTGGTGTACCGACTGATGTCACGTGAAAATCAAAAATTAGCCCAACATAAACATGTGACATATCAAAACACTCAGCCCAATGAGGGGAACTTCCTCAGGAGTATTCGGATGACGTCACATGCTTGTCCCCACTTGCCTCCAAATGTTTTGGCACCCTATCTTTCTGTCCACTTGCTTCCAAAAGTAACACTGACCCTTGTGTCCACTCGCCTCCAAAAACGCACCGGCCTTTGCGAATACTTGCCTTGTCAAAGCCAACATCAAAGTTTGTCGCGACGAACTTTACAAATCTAGTTAATATAATAATTCTCTGTTACGTCATTTAGCCGTCGATGTTTGTTAGAAATGTTAACGTATAGTTTATTGTGCTTCTTATTGCAGAAGTCGGCTGTGAGTAGTCTGAACGATCGCACGTGGTCAGGGTGTGTTGTGTTGTTCCTGCGCTGCTGCAGTTCAGAACCTGACCTTCTTTCCTTCTACAAAGATCAGCAAGAGAAGTTCAGCATATTCAAGACCATTAAACTCACACTGACAGGTGTGTGTGTGTGTGTGTGTGTGTGTGTGTAAAAAAACACCTTCATAAAATTACCTCAACTAGTACGTTGAGAAATATTTTCTAAAAATATTTTCTTTTCTGCATTTCATATGTTTGAGCTGCGTGTTAAACATTTTACCTGCTGGAAGATTTAGTCATGTTTTAAACTTTTTTTACACTTAGACAATCCATTTTCTGTCCCTTCTATACTACAAGTAATATTTAGACGATTATAATTCGTTATATAATGTAGTTATAAATACACAGTATATTATGAATCCGAGCATATTGGTTAAATATAATCAGTCCATCGATTCCCGCCTCCACCTTGTGTGTGTGGAGTTTGCATGTTCTCCCCGTGCCTCGGGGGTTTCCTCCGGGTACTCCGGTTTCCTCCCCCGGTCCAAAGACATGCATGGTAGGTTGATTGGCATCTCTGGAAAATTGTCCCTAGTGTGTGATTGAGTGAATGAGTGTGTGTGTGTGCCCTGAGATGGGTTGGCACTCCGTCCAGGGTGTATCCTGCCTTGATGCCCGATGACGCCTGAGATAGGCACAGGCTCCCCGTGACCAGAGGTAGTTCGGATAAGCGGTAGAAGATGAATGAATGAATAATCAGTCCATTTACTCCAAATGAAAAAGAAATCTGTCTAGGTTCTTAAAGTTAAAGCTCACTTCTCTAACAATACCAAGGACAAGAAGTTCAGCATTATTGATACTGTTTTGTGGATCAGATGTTGCGGGTGGGCTCGACGGTTACGAAATACTCAAGCTTCACGACGCCGATCCGTTCCTGGGAGTGGAGCTGAAGTTCACGGACATCGTTCCCTGTAGGCGTTTCCTGGACAGCTACAAGAACGGCTCGCTGCTTCAGTTCCTGTCTCAGCACGCATCACGCCTGCTTTCACTTCCTGATGGTGTGGGCATGGAATCCATGCTCAAGGCAGGAACACACACCTTGGACCACAGCCTTGAAGATCCTGAACTCTGTCTACAGCTCGTATACCAGTCTCAGGTACTCAATCGCTCACTCACCCGCTCACACACACGCGCACACACACACACGCACTCGCACCCACTCACACACACTCACTCGCTCACACACACACACACGCGCACACACTCACTCGCTCACACACACACTCGCTCACTCACACACACACACTCACACACACACTCACTCACACACACACACTCGCACACGCGCACACACTCACTCGCTCACACACACACTCGCACACACACACACTCGCTCACTCACACACACACACTCGCTCACACACACACACACACTCACTCACACACACACTCGCACACGCGCACACACTCACTCGCACACACACACACTCGCGCACACACACACACTCGCTCGCTCACACACTCGCTCGCTCACACACTCACTCACACACTCACAATGCAGCAAAATAAAAAGTAAAAGAAGAAACTAAAAATATATACAATAAAAATACAATTAAATATAAAACATAATACATTATGATAATACAAGTTAAATATAGAATAAATAAATACATAAAATCAATTTCATGGAAAATAAATCCCATGGGAGCCAACATGCTTTTTACAGTGATCGTTCCGTTTACATTTAATTAAACCCTATAAACACGCTAACACGATCGACCGCTGTTTTACAGCCCGTGCGTTTGAGGGATGACGAGGTCACGCAGCTCGAGCAGCAGCTACAGAACTGCTGTATTCCACCCATCTCAACAAATAAGGAAGTGCCCAAGAACTGCTTCCTGTTCCAGAAACGTCTGTTCGGTGTGTACCGTGTTATTAATTCTTTTATCCTTTACAGTGTGTATAAGAACAAAATCCAATTTCCAAAACTAAAGACTAGGGCTCATTAATTGAATAATCCGTATTCTTTTTAACGTGAGTAATATTTAGACAATCAAAATTCATATGTTATGCATTTTATTTAAAATATTTATCTGTTGCCAGTTTTTAGGAAATTAGGAATGCACTGAAACTTTAGCCACCAAATATTTTCATCCTAAAATACACAAAAAATAACAGCCAAAATCCTGATTATTCAAATAATATGCACATTAACTATACATTTATTGTCCACTCAATTTTGTTTATTAATGAATAATATTAACAAACATTAACAGTGTTTTTTTTTCAATTCAGAGTTTATAGCATTACAAAAAGCTGATTAAGTATAATAAATGCAAGACACTTTTGGTTTTGGTTTTCAGTTCCTTAATTTCACTTACAGCTAAGATTTAGGTCCTGCTTTTTGTTTTATGAGACACTCATGTGATCTTAAAGCAGGCAGGCAGTGACAGGGATGTGTCAGAGTCCGTTATATCATGAACAAGTCTGAAGACTTATATCCCAGGAGAAGCTACAGAAGCATGTTAGATTAGGGTTTGCTGATGGAAAAAAGATGATGAAATTTTGAGAAATATTTTTGTCATGTTTCTGCACATGGCCTTAAAGACGACAGGCCTCTGACGCCCACGGATCAGCAGCGCTTTGCTTCTCATGTGGGCCGTGACTGGAAGCGAGTGGGTCGAGCGTTACAGAAGAATTGCCGGGCACTGAAGGGGACAGCCATCGACAATCTCGCGTATGAGTATGAGAGGGAGGGGCTTTACGAACAGGCCTATCAGCTACTGGGACGCTTCATCCAATCAGAGGGCCGGAATGCTAGGCTGGGGCGTCTCATCAGCGCGCTGGAGGAAGCGAAGCTGATCAACATGGCCGAGATCATGTTGGACATTCAGCCCTGAAAGTGAGGGGATTGTAAGTGTGTGTGTGTGAGTGTGTGTGTGTGTCTAAGTAGGTCTGGTACCTAAATGCATATTGGTTTCTAGTTTTGAAAAATGCAACATTTGCCATTTTGGGTCAAAATATATAGGACCAGGTTATGATTCTGGGAACATTTAACATTTGGTTTACCCCAAAAAAATAGAAATAAAAGGTTTCTTCAAAAAATTAAATAAATTATGGAAAATTACATAAAAACAAACAGTCAGAGAGTCAAAACACAGTCAAAACACACCCGAGCGCAGAGAACACGTATCCAGCAATCAATAAATGATTATATAAATATATAAAGAAGAAATTTAAACATTCGTATCTGACTTCCCAAATCCTCCCGAGCACAGGGCATTTACGCATCACAATCAAGCAACCGATTCACTTCCTGCAGAGGAGTCGATTCAGTGTCGATTCCTGTTCTCTTACGAGTTTGTTCTGAAGCAGATGTAGACCACCGTGCTCAGACGCTCTCGGACCCGAGCGCGATCACTGTGTTCTCACCTGACAAAAAAACACACCAAGACTTTCTAAGTCGTCCATCGATTCGGGTGTGAAAGTGTTCTTATCATCAGACTGTCCTTTTTTTTTCCTCTTCTTGCATTCAGCATGTCTGGCTTTACCATGAAGAGCCGCACATGTCTACGTACAGCTGCACATGATAATCAAAGTCCTTCCTGAGCTAAATCGTGTGGGTGCCAGAGCCAGTGTTTTACATTCAAAACCAAAATGTTTTTTTAATGTGCAATCCAGAACCATGGAACAAACCTTCACAAACATGTTCCTCTGGTTTCCATGTTTAGTTACCTGTATCCAGGTTGATAAAGATTTAGACTTATATCCCTCCTGGTCTGTACTAGGGTTATATGATGAACTGTGTATAAATGAAATGTTTTGCATCAATTTGTCTCTTTCAGTATGTGATTAAATGTCATGCTTACATACATGTTTGGTACACAGGAAGCAGAGAGGTGTTTAGAATAGTAAATGTGATTGTATTTTTTTGTGATATCTAGCAGTATAAAGAATTACAGTGAGATGACCAAAGTGTAGAAAATAACAAAACACCAAAAATTATCTGGTGTATCAGAAAATATCAGATATTACACTGTATCGTGAGGAAAATGGAGCTTATACTAGTATGGTTTATTATGACTTCGAAAGAAATGAAAGAAAAGTGTAAGAGCGGTAAATAATAATGATATAAATAATACAAAGGACAACTACATCACGTGTGAGATTTTTTTTATTGCTTTTTCTTTTTTGTGACTTTGAATGTGTCTCAATGCTCTAAATGAAGGTTTTTTAATCAGATAAATTTTTGTGAAACAACAGAAGTCTGAGGTGTGTGTATGTACGTGTGTGTGTATGTACGTGTGTGTGTATGTACGTGTGTGTGTATGTACGTGTGTATGTGCGTGTGCGTATGTATGAATGTGCGCATGTGTGTACGTACGTGTGTGTGTGTGTATGTACGTGTGTACGTACGTACGTGTGTTTTTGTACGTACGTGTGTGTGTGTGTGTACGTGTGTGAGTGTACGTATGTGTTTGTGTACGTACGTGTGTGTACGTATGCGTGTGTGTGTACGTACATGTGTGTGTATGTACGTGTTTGTGTGTGTGTGTATGTACGTGTTTGTGTGCGTGTGTGTGTGCGTGTGTGTGTGTATGTACGTGTTTGTGTGTGTGTGTGTACGTACGTACGTACGTGTTTGTGTGTGTTATGTACTGTGGTATACCGACAGTGGTTGTCCAAATCATTACACTGCCTCCACTGGCTCACCTTCCCATAGTGCATCCTGATGCCATTTCTCCCCCAGGTAAGTGATGAATCAAATGTTCTGTTACATCAATCCAGGCTTCCTCCATCCACAGCTCCATCATCTAGTTCTGATGCTCACATGTCCATTGTAGGAGCTTTGGGTGGTGTACAGGTCTGTGGTCACTCTGACACTCTGCAGCTATGTACCTCCGTATGCAGCAAGCTGTGAGGCTCTGTGTGATCTGACTCCTTATCACAGCCACCATTCACTTTGTCAGCAGTTCTGTGGGATCAGACCAGACAGGCTTGCCTTTGCACCTCACGTACATCTATGACACTTAAATCCCCTATTGCTGCATCACTAGTTGTTCTTCATTGGAAATATTTTGGTAGGTACTAAAGACTTCATACCTGAAACACTCCAAAAGACCTGCTTTGGAGATGCTCTGACCCAGATGTCGAGAGATCAGAACTTGGCCCTTGTCACAGCCGCTTAGATTCTTACACTCGTCCATTTTTCCTACTTCCAAACATCAACTTGAGGAAATGTCTCCACTTGCTTCCTAGTAGGTTTTTGAAACAGACTGGGGTGAAATGTTATTGCATGCACTTCATTTATTGTTATATTTAAGAAAATTATTGTGTATTTATTTTATTATATGTTTATATTGTTTTTTTTTTCCTATGTGATTTATGAGGAACGTTATTAATCTTAGGAGTGAATAGCTTTAACGTGGAGCGATCCGTTAAAGCTGGTCAGATTAACGACATGTATGCGGCTTTTCTGCATTAAGCCATTACACCGACCTTCCATTAAAGTATTAGATGTTTGAGAGATCGCATTCATTTTGGTTATGGAGACATAATGTGTGTGTTGTGGTGGTGGTGGGGGCGAGGGGTAGTCTGTTTAAAAAGCAGAACAGTGATTAGAATTAAAGTACTTAGATTTTCAAAGTGCTGTAAATCGACATTGTGTCCAGAACACAATTTCTTCACTAACACACACCGCACTGATAGTGTGTGTGATTGTGTAACGATCTGTCGATGTCGGTGATGTCATGGAGCATCAGCGAGGTCATTTGTAATAACTATAAAAGCCCTTTAAGCAGGTCGTTCATCTGATACGGCTCTTATCTGTGTGAAGTAATCCATCAGAATCACCAGTGTGTGTGTGTGTGAGAGAGAAAGATGGTTTTATTGTAGATCCTGGAGATTATTTAACTTCTTAAACTACAACACGCTCCTGTATCTATACAGTACCTGTGATATTTACACACCTGGAAATCATATTAACCTCCAGAGATTCACATCTAGGACGTGATTGTCATTTGGGAACGAATGTTTAGTTTTGCTTCTTCATCTGAATCTTTTTTATTATGGAAATGATTGAGGTTCAGGATGAAAGAAGATTGCAGCAATCGTTATTAATACTTTAAAAAAGTATTTTTTTAATACTTAAATTGAGTTGCTGTTTCAATTTTCAAATAAATTACTAAGTTTAATTTTATTTATTCATTTAAGTATTTATTTATAAATAAATATATAAATATATATTTTATATAAATAAAATAAATATAAAATAAATAAAATAAATATTTATTTATAAAAAACGGGTGATTTTTATTTATAAATAAATAAATATATAAAATAAATATTTTATATATTTTATATATAAATAAAATATATATAAAATAAATATTTATTTATAAATAAATGAACTACAAACAAACAAAAAAACAAACGTTGGAAGAAATGTAGACTCGTTTGACTTGAAGATGTAAGAAAGTTTACAGCTTTAGCTCTGGGTGTTGATGTGAAATAAACGTCTCCTTACCAAAACAAAACAAGCACCACATCAACAAACGACTATTATATGTATTTTTATTTCCGGTTGTGAACATGGTTATAAACGGTTGTGGGGTTTCGGGTGTTATGTGATGTGACCGTCAGAAAATCGCACATCACCGGGCGCATCCGCACCGTCTCTGACGTCACCCAAGGGGAGGTTTCCTCTCGCGCAGCAGCGGCGGCGGCAGGATGAGAGAGAGAGGAGAAGAGCTCGCGCTGCCGCTGCTGCGTTTGCCGTCGCCACCGCCCAGTAAGAGGCACCTGTAACCGGGAGCGCGTGCACGTTACCGTTAAAAGAAAAACTATATATATAAATATATATATATATATATATATATTTTTTTTTTTTCTACAAAGTTGGTCCGGATTTTCGCTTTTGGATGATTTAAGGACCTTCCTTTCCTTTGCGCTTTCACGCCAACGCGGGCGCACCGCGCAACGCACGGGGATTTCGGATACAGCTCAGTCTCCGCCTCGCCATGGGATGCTCGTTAAGCGTGGAGGAGCGCGAGGCTCTAGAAAAGAGCAAAGCCATCGAGAAGAACCTGAAGGAGGACGGAATCTATGAGGCGAAAGTAGTGAAGCTGCTGCTGCTTGGTGAGGAGAAGGAAAGAAAACAACCTCAGACACGTCGGTGTGGTGTGTTTGTGCGTGTGTCGGAGTCTGTAATTTATTATTGTCTGTAAATGCATTGTGTGTGTGTGTGTGTATGTGTGTGTGTGCAGGTGGAGGAGAGTCTGGGAAGAGCACTATTGTCAAACAGATGAAGTAAGTCTGTTTGTCTAACATGTTTCCTCCACATGCGACTTTTAAATAGTCCAATAGATCAGAGCCTGGTTCTGTGTTCTGCTCTATATGCACTATATACATATATAGTATAGATGGTGCTGCAAAATTACAAAATCTATCATGTTTGTAAGAAAGTTGACTGTTTTGTACATTTAAAGCTTTACTCTAGAAGGTGATGATGTATTTCAAATCATTTTAAAGAAACTCTGAATCGTATCGAAGGTAGAAAAGATAAAGGTTCTGCTCCGGGATTGTCTTTGTGACTCCGGTGTATTGTGGTGTGGTGTGGTGTGGTGTGGTGTGGTGTGAACCTTCTGCCTTTCTACCTTCGGTGTGTGCGGCTTTAACTAGCTTTTATAAGAAAGTTAAAGTATTTCTAAGTATGTACATGACGTCGTTTTATCACAATTCAGCAGTCACTCGGGTTCGGGTTTGTAGCCGTATTTCTATGAGCGTGCACTCTTTAGAAACATTAAAGGTTCTTCTGTTGTTCCTCTGTGGAGATCCTTATGTGTGCTATAAATACTGTACAATAGTGTTTTCTTATCAGAAGAAAGAAACTTATCAGAAGAAACACTTATCCTTTAAGGAACCCCTTGAAGTGTGTTCACTGTGTAGAATTAAGGCTCCTACACCGCTAAAGTGCTAGAATCAAAATGAAGATTCACATTTCCAGGTGAAACGTGTTAAAGGTAAGAGATGTTCCATCGAGTGAACCTCCCCAGTTCAGTACCCTTTTTTCTGAGCGTACGCAGCTCTATCACTAGCATACGATGTTGTAAAACAGCTTGTGCTCTAATATTTAGAGCCCTATAAAGGGATTTAAAGGTTTTGCCTACAACCCTACCACAGTTGGTCCCTATCAGAAAAGATAAGAACCATTTTTTGTAAGCTAAGAACTCTTAATTATTTTAGGAACACTTAAGGAACCTTGATGAGGTTCTTAACTTTCATGAACTAATTATCTTATTGAGTGTATTGTATATTATTTAAAACATCTGGTTTATATGTGGTTCTGTGGTTTTGTGTTGAACAATGGAAATCTTTTTAATTGTAGTTTATATAATTTATAAATAATTTATGTATACAAACCTTTTCCAGTATTACATTAATTTATTTCAATTTTTTTTCGTCATGATCTGTGAACCGATCCTGACCGTTTAATTTTTATACTGGACAAATCAATGAACACTTTTAATTTCAAGTTCAAATAGAATCAGGAAGTTCTACAAAATGAAAGCAAGGTCCAGAACTGAAACAGGCCGTAGTATCTGTTTAGAGCGGAAATGTGCACGTAACTGAAAATTTCCCACCTTGTGGAGAGCGAGAGAAAGAGAGAGACAGAGAGAGAGAGAAAGAGACAGAGAGAGATAGACAGAAAGAGACAGAGAGAGACAGAGAAAGAGACAGAGAAAGAGACAGAGAAAGAGAGAGAGTGATAGACAGAGAGAGAAATACGGAGAAAGAGAGAGAGGTAGACAGAGAAAGAGACAGAGAGAGACAGAGAGAAAGAGAGATTCCTGTTCAAGCTCACGCTGTAAATAAGATCATTACTGTGTTATAACTGTCCTGCTGTTACACCTGTACATGAGCTGCATGGTTCTCCTGCCCTCTGAGACAGCCTGTGTGTGTGTGTGTGTGTGTGTCTGTGTGTGTGGCTGACTTTAAATTTGTGTTAATCTTAATGGCTAGATTTTGCAACCTGATCCCTGGAAATTTACATGCACTTTACAGTCAAAGCTGAAAGGATTTTGTGTCATTGTGTGTTTTTCGTGAAACCTTGCTGAAAAATTTATCTTCAGATATTTACATTCACAACATTAAAGGCACAAAATAGAAACTTTAAACAGAACAGATTTAAAAGAGTTTATAAAATTAACACGAAATAACTGACTAGTTTGCACATCATTATCGCATCTTTATTACGTTCGTCACCGTCATGTCTGTTTATCCACAGTCACGCACGCAGAGGATTCAGTACTGAAATTGCACAAATCCTTATTCAGACCTGTGACGTTACTACAGACTGTCGAGAAGTTACGTGAGCGTTTCACACGCAGGGGTGGACTTTGTTTAAAAGAGAGGCTTGTCTAAGTTATGTTTAATAGTAAATGTCAGTGTTTTTTATTATCACAACGTGTCACACTGATATTTACTATTTGAATATAACTACGGTACATGTGTCGCACACACATACACACTATGGCTTCTGTTTAGAATGTTGTGGCCAATAAATTGTGTGTACTATTAACCGTATTTTCACATTATTAAATAAATATGCTCACACTTTGTGTACTATTAGTTTATCATACAAAATAACAGAATGTGTTGGATCAAGTGTTATTCTGTGGGCTGTGTTTATACTGGACTTCTGTTACATTCATGCCAAATCTCACAGTCATTCTCACTCATCTATTCTTCATATGATTGTCTCACGCTTTAATGTTGTATTGTTGTATAGCAAAAACAGCCCACGTTTAAAAACGTTTGCACTGGAAAACCCCGTCTGAGATTCTTCTGCTGTGGAAAAATGTCATAACATCAAATGAGTGAACTACACACATGATGTGGAGATCAGAAAATCACCTAAAGCGGCTGTGTGACCCGATTCCGAATACGAGAAACTTTCCTCACATAAATATGGACTTGCATCACTGATGCTGAATACAGCACGGTGACGTGTGTGTGTGTGAGAGAGAATATTACAATTGTATAACACAGTTTCCGTGTGTATCAGGATTATCCACGAAGATGGTTTCAGTGGCGACGACTTAAAGCAGTTTAAACCCATCGTCTACAGCAACACCATTCAGAGTCTCTTCTCCATTTTAAAAGCTATGGAGAACCTCAGCATTGAGTATGAAGACAAGGACAGGACAGTGAGTACACACACACGTACACACACACTCCACCCTCCTCTCCCTGTCTCTGTGAAGCAGAATGTAAAAATCAATCAAACACATCCTCTCCTAGTGCACAATTAAACACTGTTATAATACTTAGTGTTCCATATCAACAAACTTGTTCTGAAGAGTCTAAGTAAATGTCATTCCCGCGGCTTTTAAAGGTGGGGTGCAGGATGTTTGAAAATGCTTCAGATAACTGAGTCGGGCCGACAAACAAAACAAACATTTAGCCAATGAGCAGAAAGGGGCGTGTCTTGTCAATATGCGGCGGAGAGAGTGTTCAGTGCGCATGTCTGACATTAGCAGAAAGCGATTTAAACATTGACATGGCGGATACCTGCCGTTACCTTTGCCTCGGGTTTTAGGTGTTGAGGGTCGTCTTCCTCGTGAAACGGAGCTAAACCTTTCACGGTATAACACACAGTACTACAAAAACACATTTGTATTACCATAGTATTACTCATTGAGTTTATTTATTGATAAAAATATCCCCTCGGCCATCTGCCCCAGCAGGTTCCGCCATAATAGTTGCCTGGGTTACGTATGTATGTGTGGGCGGAGCTATCAAAACAGGGGTGACACCCATTTGGGTTAGGGGCGTGTTTGTTTTCGTGATTTCAAATGTCAACATTTGCTTTCAAACATCGTGCACCCTGTCTTTAATATCTACATCATTAATAAACTTTCCAGCTGGTCTACAGCGACATCTAGTGAGTGGGAAAGGTCCCTAATGAGAGGTGATGCATGTCACAAAAAACTTCATTCATCTTACAAGTGTTTAATGGTGAACTCATCTTTTCAGTTTTTCACTTTTTAATTGAACAGCTATGATGTTTTGAATATTTCTCTAAATAAAAGCTGTTTATCTGTATCCAACTCCTCATTCATTTCAGGGAGTACTATGAATTATAACAGTATTTTTATTAGGAAGTCTGTAATTAAATCCATGTCCCTGTGGCATGTGTTTGTCTTCAGTCTGATGGAAAGTTGGTCTGTGACATAATCACCCGTATGGAGGACACGGAGCCGTACACGCCTGAGGTTCTGTTGGCTATGAAGCGTTTGTGGAAAGATGGAGGAGTTCAGGCCTGCTTCAACCGATCACGAGAATATCAGCTCAATGACTCGGCTCAATAGTAAGACACACACACACACTCCCATTAATTACATTAACACATTTAACCTTATTATTATTGTCTGTCTCAACTTAAAGGTGCAGTGGGTGAGGTTCAGTGGGCTCAACATTTGTATAATTCCCACCCATATTAATGAAACTCCACCCCTATGATCTACAGTGTCCTGTAGAGTATTAGTGTATATTATAGACCACATTATAGACTATTATAGACTAATATTATATTTGTACAAACTAAGGAATGAACAAAATTCAACTATTACACCTTTTAAATCCTTTTACATAACATCAGTGTTTTACTCTGTTTTAAACAGACTCCGCCCACTCGTGTAACGCTCACATAACTTCCAAATAGTGCACAGTCCTGATCGAACAAATCCTCACTGTGTGTGTGTATGTAGTTACCTGGACAGTTTGGACCGAATCGGAGCAACTGATTATATGCCCACTGAGCAGGACATTTTGAGGTCGCGGGTTAAAACCACCGGTATTGTGGAGACTCACTTCAGCTTCAAGAACCTGCACTTCAGGTGAGCTGTTTTTTTTTTTATTTAGAACTCATACTCTTTAATATATTCAACAGATGGAGCATTTCTGCACTCTGTTATTGGCCTGAAGGGGGTGCTGTAGCTCAGAGGTTACCAGGAGCTCCTCAATTATTATGCAATAGAAATTTGCGTTCTTTCAGATTTCTTACGATTTTTTATATAGATGCAATTTGAAGCATTTCCTGCTAAGTTGAAAAAATACATCTGAGTAAACAAATGTCACAAGATTCAATAAAAAAAAATACAAATAAAACAATTATTAGATACTCAGCTACTTTTTCTAACCTAGCAATTTCATACATTTATAAATCGTACACTGATCGAGTATTTTAAAATCTTTGAACTGGTTCTTTTAGCTAAACATATATAGAAATGAATCATTTTGGTTATGAAATGATTCACTTTTTATAATTCTTTTCTCATTCTTAGAATTTCTTTAGATCCTTTATTATATTCTTTAGATTTAAAGCTTTATATTTCTTCTAAGATATAAGATATCTTTAAGATGTAAAAAGCAATGAACAGCAATGTTATTTTCTTAATTATAAGCTAGAGTAACATTTCATCTCAGCTCAAAATCTTTATCCAATTTAGAGAGAAAAAAAAACAAATCATTTGGGAACTGAAAGAATTGACTTTTATTAGCAAACAGAATCAAATTAATTGACTCACTGAAAAAAAGTGCAATTTGCACTTTATCAGTTTTTACATACAAAAAAGTAAGTGTGTGTGTGTGTGTGTGTGTGTGTGTGTGTGTGTTTTCGTTCTGTCTCCTTCAGGCTGTTCGATGTAGGAGGTCAGAGATCGGAGAGAAAAAAATGGATTCACTGCTTTGAAGGTGTGACGGCTATAATCTTCTGTGTGGCGATGAGCGGCTATGACCAAATGTTACATGAAGATGAGACAACAGTAAAGAACTAAACACACACACATACAACACACACATGTACTTACGCACACACACATACACCACACACACACACACACACGCACTTAAGCCGCCTTCACACTGCACACGACAAACGTCCGCCGATAAACCGGAAGTCATTCATTTCCTATGGAGAGTCGCAAAGGCGCTGCGTGAGGTGCCGACCATCAACATTTTTAATGTTGCGTCCATGTTTCCTCAAAAATTATTCACGGTCTTTCTGGATTTATTGTTGCATTGATTGTTTGTATTTACTCCTTCATTAATTAATTCCTTCATTCACCACGATAAATGGAGGGAGAATACAGGCTCTTGTTTTTACTCTCCTTTACTGGAGACGCCAAAGAAAACATTGCAAATCAGTGTGTATAAAACACCACCTGACTCGGAGAAAAAGTCTCGGTGAGTGTCACCGTTTAGTGCAAGAGTTGCGCCTTAATGGAGAACATTTTTGTCACGGATCATCTAGTAATGGGTTTTCTCTCCCATGTTGACGTCTACACGATCATATTGCATATTCCGTGCGACTGTCACTAGGGGGCGAAATCCGACAGTCGTGTCCGTTTGTCGTGTGCAGTGTGACACACACACACACATGTACTTACACACACGCACTTACACACACACACAGAATTTATTTATTAAAGAACACCACATTATACCTTTTATCCATTTATAATTATGTTTAATGTCGTCTCTTATGTTCTAGCAGCTATAATCAGTCATTCCCTAAACCTATCTGTACCTCTGAGTGTTATAAAGCTCTGACACAGGAGACTCCTTCCATTAACGTTAAATCTCGACCCTTTTCATCTGTTTATTATCAGCGGAGCGTCCGTCATGTGACGCGTCCCTGTGAACGAGTCGTTACTATAGAAACGGTAACGTATTAGAGCGAGTGCATTAATTTATATAATCCCATGCCTTCTCCTTCCTGCAGAATCGTATGCACGAGTCGCTCATGCTGTTTGACTCCATCTGTAATAATAAGTTTTTTGTCGACACGTCCATCATCCTCTTCCTCAACAAGAAGGATCTTTTTTCAGAGAAGATTAAGAAATCTCCGCTGACCATGTGCTTCCCAGAGTATACAGGTGTGTGTGTGTGTGTGTGTGTGTGTGTGTGTGTGTGTGTGTGAGTGTGTAAGGCATATTAAGATTTCATGTATATGTTTCGTGTTCCTTTATTCAGCTCTATGATTTCTCTCGCAGGTCCGAACACGTACGAAGACGCGTCTGCGTACATTCAGGTTCAATTTGAGAGTAAAAATCGTTCACCTAATAAAGAGATTTACTGCCACCAGACGTGTGCGACTGACACGGGAAACATTCAGGTGGTGTTCGATGCCGTCACCGACATCATCATCGCCAACAACCTGCGTGGCTGTGGCCTGTACTGAGCTGCAGCGAGCTCGACGTCACCTAAATCATCGTTTCTCGTCATGGTAACGAGCAACCGAACTGAAACTCCGCCCCACACGACCGACATTCTCATCCTGCTTTTGTAGTTTGTCTGGTTTTCTTTATAATCCTGAGTTAAAGCAGTGTGTGTGTGTGTGTGTGTGTTTGTTTGTTTAGGATAATTAGCATACAGTTAACTTTGGAAAGATCCTATGTTCCAAAAACAAATCCAAATTCTCAGGATGGTAAAGAGACCAGTGTCTGCTGTATCCTTTTTGTTTATTAATTAGTGAATTTCTCGAAAACGTTCAATTCTAATGAGATATTCATCATTTGTTTTATTTTTAATGTTATTTCCAAAACAACGCGTCTCTCAGGCCAAAGCCGTTTGGGTGAAGCTGCAGACTCTCCTGTGATGTCCACAGAATCGTAGCTCAGATAAATCTGCTGGATCTGATACTTTACCTCAAGGTTCTCTTTAACTGACATCATTTAACACACTCATTAACATAAACACAAACTCAACCTGAACTTCAGCGTTAATGCACCGTCAGGGACAGGCTAATTAACACTCGTTAAACGTTCGGTGATTTTTAAACATAATAAGCCAATTAACCACAAACAGCTGCGTTCGCTAACATTTACGTCATCGTCGTTATCCTCGATCTAATATTTACACCTGCAGATCAGTGTTCAGGAAGTTCTCTACATTTATATTATTCACAGTAACATTATTTAATGCGGTCGTTCATTTCATTAACATTTCAACAATCCGGAAAAAGTCTCCTTCCATTAATGTAATATCGATAAACGTCTCTTAAAGACGTCGATGTAAAATTTACAAACGCCGATCACGTGGAAAAACGACCGCATACAGGGAATTAATCAACACCTTCTGACCAATCACAGTCCAGGGATTCGGCAGCGCCGCGCCGTGGGAGAATTGACGTTCGTCGATGTTTATGTGGAACCTAATTCTTGTTAAGAGAAGCTTCATGTAAAATGTTACATTTGCTTTGTAAATTATTCTATTTATTGAGTTGTGTATAGAACATGAACATGAATATTGTGTGTACAGATTTTTTTTTTAATCTCCTGCAGGGTACGTGTTAGGTTTATAAACAGAGCCGAGCGGTTCAGCACTCTGACGGTTATATATCACCATTTAGAGGAAGACAAATGTAGAAGATAGAAAAGAAAAGCACAATCTGAATTATACTAATATTAATAAATAAACAAACTACTGAACTCTTCATCTGTGTGTGTGTGTGTGTGTGTGAGAGAGAGAGAGAGAGAGAGAGAAAGAAAGAGAGCGATTAAACCTTTCTCATGTTTCCTGTCCTTTTTTATTTTTTATTTTTTATTTTTTATTTTTTTATTAAAGCTCTCTCTGTCTTTTCCGTGTCTTTGTCACCTGATGAAATGTTTACAATAAAATCAGTTTGGATCCATTCTATAGTTTCTCTTTTCATTTAGTCTCCATTTTAATGCGATTTAATCTCCGAGAGATTTAATCCTCGCCATCGTAGATCTTATTATATTAATGTTCAGAGCTTTAATCTGATGTTTTCACGTCTCTTATATCGAAATAATCACCAGAACGACGAGGTCGTGGTTTCCTGTCCGATCGACCCCAACAAACATCCAGGTAAGAACATTAACTCGTCTAAAATATACATATATTAATGGTATTAATTATTCAGAAGCAGATCATTAGTTCTTTTCAGTTTGTTATTAGCGACTGTTAGCTTGCTTCGGAAAAAAATATCTTAGCTAACATAACGTTAGCATAAAATGTCCAATCTGTTTTTTATTTTCTCTCTCTCTTTTTTTTTTAAATAGATAAATAATCCCTGCTGTAAAGCTACATGATGTAACTACCCAAACTTATCAATTTTACCGATCATTAAAAATAAATCTGACACAGCTCATTTGCATATACTGACGCCCACAAAACTCCATAAAAGGTAACGTGCACAAACAGCAGGGATCACAAAATGAGGGCTCAGAGTAGACTAAAAAAAAAAAGGAGTGGAAGTTATCTTCTTATGTTACATACATAAAAATATTTATTCTTTAATAATAAATAAATGTAATAATAATAAGCCAGCGCTAAATCTTCCGTCTGTGCAGACAGACAGACAGACAGACAGATTGAGAGACAGACAGACAGACTGTCCTCTGTTTATTATTTTTAATCATAACCAAGTCATTAGGTATAATTATTTGTCTTAATTTATGGGTGTGTGTCAGCTCACTTTCTTTATTTTTTTCCCCTATTATTGTTTAATTGATGGTAATAAAATAAAGCGACATTGTTCACTATGTCCTGGATGGAGCTCTTAGTTTCTCATCTAGTGAATTATCATGAGGATGTGTTTCTGACCGAGACTCAAAGCTCTTCTATATGTAACTCAGGATGAGAGCATCTGCGAAATGCTGTCAATGTAATAAAATTAACACTTTAAACTCCATTTGAGGAAAACGTCCTCATGTCTTGAATCATGCTGCAATATTGCAGAAAGGTTTTATTTCATCATCATGCAGCGAGCAAGAGGTCCCACAGGAATGAGCAGGTTTAACTAGCTAGAGAGTTGGTTGCTATGGTATTCCAGCTGGTTGTCATGAAGTTGCTAGGTGGTTTCCATGGCATTCCCGGGGGTATTTGAGGAAGCGTGATGGTGGTGTCAATACATACACACTGGTGATTGACTGTTTTCAGCTTAAAGACCTGTGTTTCTGAACAGGAGTCTCCAGGACAGTGTGCTAGTTTATTGTTCTGTAAAAATCAATTATTCTTTTATCCACAAGTCCAACAATATTTAAACCTTTAGACTGAAAGGTTGTTGAGCCGATCCTGTCGCTGGTCCCCGGCCTGTAGTGGTAACGTGAAGCGGGAACTTAAGCCGGTTCTCTTAATGTTTGAGAATGTGTGAGTCAGCAGAAGACAGAGCAGTTATATCAGGACCGAGCAGAGTCAGGAGGTGGCTAATTTCAGCCTTCTGAAAAATATCGTCCACTTTCAGGCTGTGTTGAAGTTACACTTCCTTCCGTATTGCTTCAGGTCGCAGTCCTGTATGATGTTAGAGTTAGAGTTGAGAAGAACCTTGCAGTCGTTCTGTTTCTTTATACCGAAGGTAATCTGATGTGTATATGATAAAATGTGATACAGGAAGAGCTGCAGGGGAGAAAACCTTCATTACTGCGCTGATTTTACAGAACTTACATTTCAACAATTAAAATACAAAATAAGATGGACAATGAATTTTTGTAAATATTGTTTAAAAAAATAATATCAGCACACAAACATATTCAGTTATAAAACAATCTCAATTTTCAGAAACTTGCAGTGTTACTCCATACCATTACAAAAAAAAAAAAATGGTGACGAAACAAATAATTAAATCCCAAAATTTTATCTTTCTGTTTAATTGTTCCTTATTTCATGTGTGTGTTTAACTACAAATAACCAGAAAACTTTATTATTTCTATCCTATTTATAGCTTTTTAAAAAAAAGAACTTTATCTACAGGAGTTTTTTCAGGATCAATAAAACAGCAGGTGCAAGGAGGCCTTTATCTTGCTTTTTGTTCAGTCAGTTATAATAAACACAACACACACATCTTCCTGTCATCTTTATACATAATAAGTAGATTAGCCCCACACGCACACACGCACACACACACACACACACAGATATGTGTTAGTTTATTATATCATCAATGTTAATCAGTGAAAAGAGATTTTAGTGAAAGCTGAACTTCTATTTAAACCCAAAGTGACAGAAAAGCTTTTCTAGGATTAGCAGGGCTCTGTGATAGAGTTGAAAGATGTGTGTGTGTGTGTGTGTGTGTGTGTGAGTGAGTGAGTGAGAGTGAGTCTGTGTGTCTGTGTGTCTGTGTTTGCACTTGGACTCTACAATAACTCGGAGGCTCTGGATCTTGATGTACAATTTTGAAATCTTGAAAAATTTGAAAACACAAAAATATGAGTGAGTGTCAAAGCCAGGAAACACAGACGCAGAAAATAAACTAGAGGAAAAAATGAGCCTTAACAAGACAGGAGGATATAAATAATACAAGCTAGGACACAGTTTTAACACAGTACAGGTGAACACATTAGGATAATCAACCAATTACAGGACCAGGGGGAGGAGACAGAAACGAAAGACAATTTGGTACTTAATCATTACCTGTTGTTATTGTTATTTGCTGATTTATTTTTTGGTCGGTGGTGGTGGTGTTGGTGTTGTTGGTGTTGGTAGTGGTGTTTTGGTGTTGTTGGTGTTGGTCGTGGTGTTGGTCTGGTATGTGTTGGTCTTGGTATTGTGTTGATGTTGGTAGTGGAGTTTTGTTGGTTTTGGTGTTGGTGTTGGTAGTGGTGTTGTGTTGGTTTTGGTGTTGATGTTGGTAGTGGTGTTGTGTTGATGTTGGTGTTGGTAGTGGTGTTGTGTTGGTTTTGGTGTTGATGTTGGTAGTGGTGTTGTGTTGATGTTGGTAGTGGTGTTGTGTTGATGTTGGTGTTGGTAGTGGTGTTGTGTTGATGTTGGTAGTGGTGTTGTGTTGATGTTGGTAGTGGTGTTGTGTTGATGTTGGTAGTGGTGTTGTGTTGGTGTTGGTAGTGGTGTTTTGTTGGTTTTGGTGTTGGTAGTGATGTTGTGTTGATGTTGGTAGTGGTGTTTTGTTGGTTTTGGTGTTGGTAGTGGTGTTGTGTTGATGTTGGTAGTGGTGTTGTGTTGATGTTGGTAGTGGTGTTTTGTTGATGTTGGTAGTGGTGTTGTGTTGGTGTTGGTAGTAGTGTGTTGGTGATGGTAGTGGTGTTGTGTTGATGTTGGTAGTGGTGTTGTGTTGGTGTTGTGTTGATGTTGGTAGTGGTGTTGGTGTTTTGTTGGTTTTGGTGATGATGTTGGTAGTGGTGTTGTGTTGATGTTGGTAGTGGTGTTGTGTTGATGTTGGTAGTGGTGTTGTGTTGGTGTTGGTAGTAGTGTGTTGATGTTGGTAGTGGTGTTGTGTTGATGTTGGTAGTGGTGTTGTGTTGATGTTGGTAGTGGTGTTGTGTTGATGTTGGTAGTGGTGTTGTGTTGGTGTTGGTAGTGGTGTTGTGTTGATGTTGGTAGTGGTGTTGTGTTGGTGTTGGTAGTGGTGTTGTGTTGGTGTTGGTAGTAGTGTGTTGATGTTGGTAGTGGTGTTGTGTTGGTGATGGTAGTGGTGTTGTGTTGATGTTGGTAGTGGTGTTGTGTTGGTGTTGGTAGTGGTGTTGTGTTGATGTTGGTAGTGGTGTTGGTGTTTTGTTGGTTTTGGTGATGATGTTGGTAGTGGTGTTGTGTTGGTGTTGGTAGTGGTGTTGTGTTGGTGTTGGTAGTGGTGTTGTGTTGGTGTTGGTAGTGGTGTTGTGTTGGTGTTGGTAGTGGTGTTGTGTTGATGTTGGTAGTGGTGTTGTGTTGGTGTTGCTAGTAGTGTTGTGTTGGTGTTGCTAGTGGTGTTGTGTTGGTGTTGGTAGTGGTGTTGTGTTGGTGTTGGTAGTGGTGTTGTGTTGATGTTGGTAGTGGTGTTGTGTTGGTGTTGGTAGTGGTGTTGTGTTGATGTTGGTAGTGGTGTTGGTGTTTTGTTGGTTTTGGTGATGATGTTGGTAGTGGTGTTGTGTTGATGTTGGTAGTGGTGTTGTGTTGATGTTGGTAGTGGTGTTGTGTTGATGTTGGTGTTGGTAGTGGTGTTGTGTTGATGTTGGTAGTGGTGTTGTGTTGGTGTTGGTAGTGGTGTTGTGTTGGTGTTGGTAGTGGTGTTGTGTTGGTGTTGGTAGTGGTGTTGTGTTGGTGTTGGTAGTGGTGTTGTGTTGGTGTTGCTAGTAGTGTTGGTGAAGGGACGATGAAGGGAATGTCCTCATTCAGATTCATCTGAAATAAAATGCTGTAATGCTGCGACAGTAAAAACAAATACAACAAAAGCAAAACCTTGATTTAAACTTTAAGACAACACACAGAGAGACGAGGGTTGGAGAAATAAAACGCAGAAGGCAGAGGTTCAATTTTGTAAACGCAGCTGCGGCTCATGATCTCGCTCTCGGAGAGGCAGGTGGTCAGGGTTAGGAGAGTTCAAGTAAAAATAACTCCCTTGGGTAACGTAAGACACCGAATGGACACAGAAAAAAAAGAGCAAAGAACTAAAGTAGAGGTGCTAAATTATGACCACTTTCTCTGAGTCCAAACACCTTCTGCTCTATTACACATCATGTATCAGTGATAATCATGTTTATCAAAATAAATCCAACAAATTTGCTTTATTTAATCCATGTGCAATGGAAAGAAAGTCAAAACTGACACGTTTTGTTTGATTTACTTTGTTTAGAAAGAGGACCCTAATTATATTAACCTTCACTGCAGTGCGATAATCCGCTGTAATGTTTAGTGTTTTAGAGTCGGCCAACTGCACAGATCGGATTTCTGGCTTTGTTTCTGCATGCTGGCGTGGAGTAAAACTCGCTGTCATGGTGACTGGGTGCTTCTGGGAAGATCTGTTGTGTTTTTGGGGTCCGGATCTTTGACAGCGGTTTAAGACATTAAGGATGCCGATAGAACATCTTTTTGTTTTTATTATTTTTTATTATAACGGTAAATTAAAGCAATTCGAAAGATCAAAACAATCAGATATCGTACCATCGGGATAGTTTATAATTAAGGGTCAAATCCAGGAAACTCTTTATGACTTTAGAAGGGAAATGGTAGCTCAGTGGTTAAGGTGTTGAACTAGTAGTTGTGAGTTTGAATCCTAGGGCCACCAAAGCTGCCACTGCTGGGCCCTTGAGCAAGGCCCTTAATCCTCAATTGCTTAGCTAAAAGAAAGTCACTCTGGATAAGAGAGTCGGACAAATGACATAAATGTTAACATGTAATGTAAATAACTTAATGAGACAAGAACACACAATACAGGATAATCAAAAAATTACAGGCCGGGGAGCGAAGACAATAAGTGAAAGTGACGTGACGTGACATACGGCTATAGTGACCCATACTCAGAATTTGTTCTCTGCATTTAACCCATCCAAAGTGCACACACACAGCAGTGAACACACACACAACCATGAACACACACCCGGAGCAGTGGGCAGCCATTTATGCTGCGGCGCCCGGGGAGCAGTTGGGGGGGTTGCTCAAGGGCACCTCAGTCGTGGTATTGCCGGCCCGAGACTCGAACCTACAACCTTAGGGTTAGGAGTCAAACAAAAAGGACAATTTGTTACTTAATCGTTAATCATTACTTCTTGGGATGTTGTTGTTGTTTATCTGCTGATTTAAGCTACATTACTGATGATGGATGTTGTTGTTGTTTATCTGCTGATTTAAGCTACATTACTGATGATGGATGTTGTTGCACATTTGTCCTGCCAGTGTACATATAGTGTTATCTATAATATAGCATTTATAAGATCTGACCTGTGTCAGTTTGGCAGCAGAGACAATAATAAAACAAATAAAACAGCATCAAATGACAATTTATTATATTCATTAATCATTAATAAGCGACATTTTTGAGGACGTTTTTTAATTTAAGCTCGAAAATGGAAAACTGTTTGTTTTATTATGTACATTTCCAACAAATCTTTGCGTGTGAAATAAGATGTATGCAGTGTATGTTTTGATCTTACTGAGGAGAATATTTTATATCATGATATTTTACAATTGTAGAACTTTCACTCAGATCACATTATTCAAAAGTCTTGATCTGTCTTTTCTCGTTATGTAAAAAGTTAAAGTTACATTTTTAGTTTCCATGTGAACCTTTTCCCCTCATGCCACTGAACATAGTTTTAGTTCTTAGATTCACACGGACAATTTTGAGGTTCTCCAGGATTCCGGTTTGTTCCTGATTGTTTTCGTCTTTGGAGTTTCACATGTTCTTCTCGAGTCCTTGCGAGTTTCTGCTTTTCTCCGTGTTCTCCTGCAGATGTGTCAGTAGGTGGACTCTGAATAGCCCCTGAGTGTGAACGAGTGTGTGAACGTGTGTCTTAATCCCAGGTGTATTCCAGCTTTCTGTAAGTATTCCCGGAATACGCTCGGGATCTAAGGTGATCTACGGTAAGCGCTTACTGATGATGGACTAATGAACATGATGATAGACATCATCAGATGTTTTCACATAGTGATGTGAAAAACATGATTGTGTGTGACATGGAAGAGGAAGCAAAGGCTCTGAGCTTAGTTTTTTAAATTATGACGTGAGCTTTAATCTTTCCTTTAGGTGCCTGAGGTTAAGGTTGGAGTCAAGTCAAGTCAAGCCATTCATCTTCTACCGCTTATCTGAACTACCTCGGGTCACGGGGAGCCTGTGCCTATCTCAGGCGTCATCGGGCATCAAGGCAGGATACACCCTGGACGGAGTGCCAACCCATCGCAGGGCACACACACACACTCTCATTCACTCACACAATCACACACTACAGACAATTTTCCAGAGATGCCAATCAACCTACCATGCATGTCTTTGGACCGGGGGAGAAAACCGGAGTACCCGGAGGAAACCCCCGAGGCACGGGGAGAACATGGAAACTCCACACACACCAGGCGGAGGCGGGAATTGAACCCCCAACCCTGGAGGTGTGAGGCGAACGTGCTAACCACTAAGCCACTGTGCCCCCCCTCAAGTCAAGTCAAGAAGCTTTTATTGTCATTTCAACCATATATAGCTGTTGTAGTACATAGCGAAATAGTAGTACAACGTTTCTCAAGGATCATGGTGTTACAAAAAACAAAGACAGAGCTAAGGACTTGTAAGTAGTCCTAGCCACATAAAGTGCAACTGTACACCCTGGTGCAAACAGTGCAGGACAAGACAAACCAGACAGTTTGATTTAGATTAGGTGTTAGTCATTAATTAAAGTAGTTGTGTTATATGGAAAGTTCTCCATAAAGATAGTAAGTCAAATGTGTGTGTGTGTGTTTTATGGATAGAAATTCTAAGACGTCTCAGGGTGAGGGAATGTCCTGGATGGTGAATCCCATATTTAGACATATGAACGCTCAAATGTCTTTGCACGGCGAATTGTATATGAGCTCCTTAAAAAAAAAAGGAGCGAGGCTCGACTTCAGCCAGTGGGAGCGGCGCTCAGGGAAAGTATCGGATGTCCTTCAGAACTCGTCAAAGGCCAAAGCACATATTTGTCAGCTGCCTGAGACAGTAAGCTCGCACTCCAGGTCAGTGTTCAGTCCGGTGCAGACGTTCTTTGCCTCCTCTCCGTTTTTCTTTCTGTTGGCCAGCAGGACATTAAGCAGCCATGGAAGCCATCAAGAAGAAGATGCAGATGCTGAAGCTCGACAAGGAGAATGCCTTGGACAGAGCAGAGCAGTCTGAGGGAGACAAGAAGGCAGCGGAGGACAGAACCAAGGCGGTCGGTTTCCACCCGGACGTTAAATCAGAAAATAATTGAAGCTGCTTCGATTGACGAGTGATTGATTACATGAAGCTAATGATGATGATGACTTTTGTCTGCTAGCAAACATCAATCTGACTAACAAGCTCATAACATAACGTGTTAGAACCATTTAAAAACAATTCAAAATACATCGTTTTTTACTTAATCGTTAATTCATCATTAATAACTTACTTTATTGTTTAGATGCTAAATAAAAGAAAATCCAGTAGAACATTAGGTGTTTTATTTCATAGTCACCTGAATCTCATCCTGAAGAAGATGAACTGAGTGATGTTGTCAGGAACGCATTAAACATACAGCTTTGATCTGGAAAGTGTAATGACTCCAGATTACCTTTAACTACAGTCCAGTTAGAATTTTGTTTTTATCCAGGTGAAAGAACCTCCATACCTTTTGTTCTGAGAGCGTGCCTCGGCATAAACCTCATAAAGAATCTAATCATATCGGTGAATTTAATATGACGTCATATTAAGCTTCATTCAGACTGTACAGATTTTTAACCACTTTCTATTCTTATTCTTTGTAGTCTAACCACATCTCGTGCTCTCTTTTTTATCCTTTTTTTAAAAATCATTTTTTCTTCCTCTATCCCTCTCTTTCTCTCCTGTTCTCTCTATCTCTCTCAGCTGGATGATGACCTGGTTGCCCTGCAGAAGAAGCTCAAAGGAACCGAAGACGAGCTGAGCAAGTACTGTGAGGCCGTGAAAGATGCTCAGGAAAAACTGGAAATGGCCGAGAAAAAAGCCACTGATGTGAGTCTTGAACATGCATAAGAAAAAGGGAAAAGTTTGTATTGAATAGATTTATCAGTACATGCACAGAGAGACTAAAACACACAGAGCTGAGAACGTGAGGAATTCTTACTGAATTGTCGAGTTCAGCATGTAACGTAGCCTGACACCAGTTTCGGAGCAGTGCCATTAAACATGTTTCTAAAACACGCTGCAGCTCAAAGTGTTAAATTTAGATCAGAGCTTTATAAGGTAACAGCAGGTACGAGCCCCTAAAAGCCATGAGGTTGGACCGTGTGTAGGCTACATATAGCATTTCATCGTTCTTCCCCTGCACACAAGACCGATATCTATTTAAGAGGCAGATGAACACGAGTAACACTTTTACATAAGGTCTGGTTTAGGACCATCTCAAAAAAATATACTTGTGGATAATAATTCATACTGAATGTAACGACAGTGAAGAAGATCGTTCATATGGGCGGAGTGAGAGAGTTTTAAAGTCAACCACTAGACGGCGCTGCTGCACATTCATCAAATTCTCATTGCAATTAAGAAACAACTCAACACAAACAGGCGTGTATTTTACTTTTCATAACAAGAGCGTTGTAAGGGAAAGACATCATAAACAAAATGAGGGAAAAATCGAGAAATCCACTTTACGTTTATTAAAAAAAGGTTTTAGCTCTTTTTTTAGAGCATTTCATTTTGTTAAGTTACCATAATAATAATAATAATAATAATAATAATAATAATAATAATAATAATAATAAATACAAATAAAAATAATAGTAATAATTATAATAATGATGATGATGATGATAATAATAATAATAATAATAATAATAATTATTATTATTATTATTATTATTATTAGTATTATAAAAAACAAATAAAAATAATAGTAATAATGATGATAATAATAATGATGATGATGATGATGATGATAATAATACTACTAATAATAAATACAAATAAAAATAATAGTAATAATGATAATAATGATGATGATGATGATGATAATAATAATAATAATAATAATAATAATAATAATAATAATAATTATTATTATTATTAGTAGTATTATAAAAAACAAATAAAAATAATAGTAATAATGATGATAATAATAATGATGATGATGATGATGATGATGATAATAATAATAATAATAATAATAATAATAATAATAATAATAATGTAACCAAATATAAATTCTATTTCTGTGTTTGTGATTAATACATTACTGCAACATCTATTTCTTTAATGTAAATTAATATTACCCTGAATTTTAATAGAATTTTGCAACCCAACTCAGAAAGTTACTAGCATGGGACATGACCATAATAAAACCTGAACAATTGTTTATTGAAGGATCTGATGCTCGGACTAAATATTGTGGGGGAACAATTTTTTTAATAAGAAATATTACTTCCGGACCAGTTTTTACTTGTGTTTCTGTGATTGAAACTGACCCGTTAATAATCCTTATAAAATAAAAACAATAATAACAACATTAATAACTCAGATATTTGGACCTTAGTAAAAAAGTTAAAAATAATAATAATAATAATAATAATAATAATAATACAATCTGCAGATATTCAGCATTTCACAGCCATCCTCAGTTCCATCACAAAATGAAATTGTTCCTCTCACATGTGCACATTTGCCTTGTTTATGGCAATAAACTGTCATATTTTTTAATATAAACTATAATAATATTATCAAGAATTTTTTTTATTTGATTTTTTTCTTTAATGAGAATTAGTCATGCAAATGGATCCATATTAAACGTGAATAAATTTATATATTTAATACATTTTGGGGAAACTGAAGTAAACGTCTTTTTGTACATTTGTTTATATTATTTTTAAATCTATTTTACTTATAAGAACAAACAGCAGGATGCATTTGCCTTTGGGGGGATTTTAAGGAGACGATCTGGCAACCTGGTTATTTCTACAGCTCTAAGAACAGAGACGAGCTGCGAACACCATGAACACCATGAGATGTTTGTAACCAAACTGTATGATTGTTCTCCAGTCTGCTGCTCCTGACTGCTTCAGTGTGCGGGTTTAGGGCTTTAGGTCGAACTGTGATTAGGAGACGGTTTTATTTGGTGCTTCTCTGTGCGCGTAAAGCACCAACACCCAGCTTCTGTTCATCCACACATCCATCATCAGCATGGCCGAAATCACGCATCTCGATGCCGTGAAAAACAAACTGAAATCTCTGCACAAGCTGACTGATGAAACCCAGAATAAAAGCGCGAGACTACAGACGGAGCTCGAGACGCAGCGAGCAGCGCGTGCGTCGGTAAGGCCGTTAAAACCGGGGTGAAGCGCGGAATCTGACAGCTCTGTAAGATAGGAAGAGTCTAATACACGTCTGTCTTACACACATACACACACACACACACACACACACAATCTCACACATACATACACACACATCCACACACCCTCTCTCTCACACACACACACACACACACACACACACACTAGTGATGCTACAGTGCATGTAGGGCTGTAGGGTCAGAACCACACACGCTCTACACGTTTAGAGACGTCAGATTTACTCTTACATGTTTATTCTTAACCATCATTTATATGAACCAACTTTTATAACCTTACTGACAGATAACCTTCAACAACTTCTTATACTTTGGGACACATAAATGATGTCGGTCTCCATCAGACTCAGACATGTCTAACTATTTATTTCAGTATTTAGACAAATTGTTTACATATTTAACTTGGTACAGTACAGTGTGCTGTAAGTGTGATCGTTTGAGCCGGTGTGTGTCGCACGTGCAGGCTGAGGGTGAAGTGTCTTCCCTGAACAGACGTATCCAGCTGGTTGAGGAGGAGTTGGATCGTGCACAGGAACGTCTGGCTACGGCTCTGCAGAAGCTGGAGGAGGCTGAGAAGGCTGCTGATGAGAGTGAAAGGTGTGTGTTTTCACTCACCTGTTTTTTTCTCTCACCGTCGATATATTTGGGACAGAATTTCTGCCTATGGCGCAGACTTAGTCATAAAAAGATAATATATCCGTATCAAAATGTCTCACTTAACACATTTTTATACTTTTTTTTATACATCTTTATATGATATTTTTTATATATGATGTGTATATATGTATATATATATATATATATATATATATATATATATATGTATATATATATATATATATACATATATATATATATATATATATATACATATATATATATATAAAGCTATGTCATACCCAACACCTGTACCAGAGAAACTGAGAGCACTAAAAACCTCAGAAACCTCAGGGAAGGAAGCTCATATCAGCTAAAAAACAATGTTTTCTAATGTTAGCAAAAACTTGCTTCCTCTAACGTAGGATCACTAGCTCAATAACAAAAGGGTATGTAAACTTGTCTGTTTGTGAAGATTAATTAGTGAATTAATAAATAGAGCATTTTAAATGTTAAAGATGGCTAAGAAAACAAAGCCTTTTTCAAAATCCAACTTCTGGCGCTAGAGCTAATGTTGGTATTATGGAAAGACGTGACATCTTGTATTCTGACCTGAAATAAAGTGCTGATTTCACAAAAAAATGTTCATTAGATGGTCCGGTGGTCCATCTTTATCATGGCAGAATACTGATGGTAAAATAAAATGTTAGCAAAGCAAATTCAAACGTATCTCATTAGCGTATCTCACTCTAATCTGTCCTCAAAATGGTGTACATTTAAATAGCGTGATGTTGCGTGAAAGTTTCTAATAAAATAATTATAACGTCTGTGTCTGTCAGAGGCACGAAGGTTATTGAGAACAGGGCTCTGAAGGATGAGGAGAAGATGGCGGTGCAGGAGATCCAGCTGAAGGAGGCCAAAAACATTGCAGAGGACTCCGACCGCAAATACGAGGAGGTGAGACAGCTAACTGGCCCTGCAGTCTCTCTTTACTACTACTGTCCTCACCTTCCCTCATCCTGTATTGTGTGTGTGTGTGTGTGTGTGTGTGTGTATGTGCACAGGTGGCTCGTAAGCTGGTGATCGTTGAGACTGAGTTGGAGCGTACAGAGGAGAGAGCTGAGCTAAACGAGCTGTAAAACTGATACAGAGCTCATATCAACACTGATATTGACACAGACATGATATTGATTTTATTCTGATACGATACTGATACTGTTTCTGATCTGATTCAGATACTGATATCGATTCTGATTCAGATACTGATTCAGATACTTATAGTGATTGTGATTCAGATACTGATACCGATTCTGATTCAGATACTTATAGTGATTGTGATTCAGATACTGATTCAGATACTTATAGTGATTGTGATTCAGATACTGATTCAGATACTTATAGTGATTGTGATTCAGATACTGATACCGATTCTGATTCAGATACTGATTCAGATACTTATAGTGATTGTGATTCAGATACCTCCGATTCTGATTCAGATACTGATTCAGATACTTATAGTGATTGTGATTCAGATACCTCCGATTTTGATTCAGATACTGATTCAGATACTGATACCGATTCTGATTCAGATACTGATTCAGATACTTATAGTGATTGTGATTCAGATACTGATTCAGATACTTATAGTGATTGTGATTCAGATACTGATAACGATTCTGATTCAGATACTTATAGTGATTGTGATTCAGATACTGATTCAGATACTTAGTGATTGTGATTCAGATACTGATTCCAATTCTGATTCAGATACTGATTCAGATAATTAGTGATTGTGATTCAGAAACTGATATCAATTCTGATTCAGATACTGATTCAGATACTTATAGTGATTGTGATTCAGATACTGATACCAATTCTGATTCAGATACTGATTCAGATACTTATAGTGATTGTGATTCAGATACTGATAACGATTCTTATTCAGATCCTGATTCAGATACTTATAGTGATTGTGATTCAGATACTGATTCAGATACTTATAGTGATTGTGATTCAGATACTGATACCGATTCTGATTCAGATACTGATTCAGATACTTATAGTGATTTTGATCTGATTCAGATTTTGATACTGATACTGATTCAGATTTAGATACTAATAGTGATTCTGATCCGATTCTGGTACTTTTTTTATGCATTTTGTCCAATCTCTTTACAGTAAATGCTCTGAACTGGAGGAGGAACTGAAGACAGTCACCAACCTCATGAAGTCCTTGGAGGCCCAGGCTGAGAAGGTAAGTGTGTGTTTTTGTGTCTTGTGTGTGTGTGTGTGTGTGTGTGGAGTCTGACTCACTGCTTCTGTTCTTTATGTGTACAGTACTCTTCGAAGGAGGACAAATATGAGGAGGAAATCAAGCTTTTGACTGACAAGCTGAAGGAGGTTTGTTTACTTTTTTAGATGCATCAGAAATAAACTGATTATGATGAGCTACTTCTGTAAAAAAAAAAAACTTGTTTAGATCTTAAACTACATTGTTAAATTAATTTGAAAAAATCCGTCTTGTTGGGATTAAAAAGGAAAAGAGCAAATGTGTTTGTGTTACTCTGTGTGTAAACATGTGTAAACTCTGTGTGTGCGTGCGTGTGTGTGTGTGTGTGTGTGTGTTCCTCCCAGGCTGAGACTCGTGTTGAGTTCTCAGAGAAATCAGTTGCCAAGCTGGAGAAGACTATTGATGATCTGGAGGGTAAGATACTTCCCACAAAACCTCTCATTTGTCTCACATCTCGAGATAAATTCCATTTTTTTACTTCGATTTATTTTTTCCCTGCCGTTTCCTAGTTTCAGTTTCTCTTTATCTTTTTTGTTTGCCTCAATGTCTTTTTTCCTTTCCATTCCCACCTGTTTTGTCTGTCTCTCTGTTCGTCTCTTTGTCCTCTCCTCCTCCTCCTCCTCATAATCACCAACGATCCTTTGCTCTGCCTCCTGATCGCTCGTGTAGATGAGTCGTATGCTCAGAAACTCAAGTACAAAGCCATCAGCGAGGAGCTCGACCACGCCCTTAACGACATGACCTCCATGTAAATATTTCACTAAAGAAATTACAGATAAAACTCTAGCATTATTAGAACAAAAAATTCCTTTTGCATGCTGCTGTTTTTACCTCCTTTATCCTGTTTTCTTGTTTCTTCTTCATTTTCCGTTTCTGTCTCATCCTCATAGATAAACGATCCGATCCCTGGTCCATGCTCCGGCCGAGTCGCTTCACTTCACGCTTCAGTTCTTCTCCATTTCTCTTTCCTTTCTCACTTCCTGTCACTGCTTCCCTCCATCCATGGCGATCGGTTATTCCATCCACTATACAGAACCTTTGAGTGGTTTTGCTTTCTGTAAAATAATAAACCTTTATTTCGGCGATGTAAAGCTCCCTACTCACTCAGTCTCT
Source organism: Tachysurus vachellii (assembly GCF_030014155.1). NCBI lineage: Eukaryota > Metazoa > Chordata > Actinopteri > Siluriformes > Bagridae > Tachysurus > Tachysurus vachellii. The sequence goes on from NC_083460.1 coordinate 40,288,778, forward strand.
TTTAGTTTGTCTTAGTTTTTTTCTTATATCTTTAATTTATTCTCGAGAAGCTTGAATAAAAACTGGAAAAGCTGCTCTATTCTCCTACCTCATGCTCTGTTTATTTACCTTTGTTTTGTTTTGTTTTTTTGCCATTTTATCAGCACCCATTTCCAGTTCACACTTTTAACTGGTGCAAAAGATGACGCTGTGTATCTACAATACTAACGTCTGTCTTTTTCTCCTCCACTCCATCTCTCTGTCTCTGTTTTCTGATCAGACCAACTCCATCATCAGCTTCAGGAAAACCGAGGGCTTTCACACGAGCTCAGTTTAGCACTGAATGCTGACTAAACTGTGGTTTTTATACTGGAGGTTTACATTACAGGGATTTAATCTTCCAGTGCTGAAGTTACACTCTACAGCCCTATTCATACGGGATTAAGTTCGCATTAGAAAGTCGATTAATTATATCATTTTCGAACGATGATTAGGTTGGGAACGGGTTTATTGACCAAAGTTAAAAGTTGCTCACTGTATTAAAATGTCTAGCATGTGTAATGCATGAGCCAGATGATCCTGAAGGCTGATTAAAGAGGCTGCAATAAACACTACAGCTACAGGTATAAAATAACTTTATACTCATCATAGACTGCGATATCATGCAGCTTAATAAATATATAATAAATGCATGAGCACTTACAGTATATCTCTGTCTAAATAATTAAAAAGCGTTTTAAAAATGCAGTTACTGAAGACAGGCGAATATGTAAACTCAGAGAATTATCATTAACAGAAATAAAACCTTTTTAAACAGAGTTTAACAGAAAACACGAAACAAAAAGAGTCAAAACCAGGAAACAGTAAATAAGATATAAATAATAAGACTTAATGATACAAATGCACTTTGCATATAAAAGACAGCAGTCAAATGAAAGCAGGATCAAATTCACGTCAAAGCCGTGTGATGATCCGATCTCTCGAACCACGTCCAGAGGACAGTGTGCTGTACACGTGTTTCTGTACCGCTGCTTTGTGTCTGTGTCTGTTAAAAGTGCTATGCAAATAAAGTTTAACTGAATGAAATATGATGACATCACATTTGTAACGTGAACGTAAAAGAGTCTCGATCTTACCCCAGACAGTAACGAAGGAGCGAGTAGTCCCACATTGACACTGTTGGGGAATGGTGCTGAACACCAGACGCTTTTCAAAGCTTCACGTGTCGTCTCATCTCTCATTCGTTTATAGGTTTCATTATCAGGCCTCGTTAACGAAACAGGTACGTGAGACGAGATAAGCTAGACATTTCTGAATAAATGACAGCCTTTCAACACCAGAAACAGGGAATGAATTCGTTGGACTGTACACTTGTGATCTCATCACCAGGACATTAAAACCAACGTGAAATGTCACGCCACGTGCTCAGCTGACTTTATTATATTACACATAAATGATGCACTGATGTTTATATACAGTAGAACAACATCTGGACATGCAGATAGGAGAGTTTCATCACCAAGAGAAACTAATCCCGTCCTCACAGGGCTTGTGATTATACGATGCTCAAATCTGTGCCTGAGAAAGATAAAGATGTTCCTGGTGATCAAACATCCTTCTTACCGCTGCATTCCCTTTTTATTAATGACATTTAACTACAGAATCACTCATATGTTTAAAGATGTTTATGTTTTCTCAGTTGATCTAATTAAATGCTGCTGCTGGAATATTCTCTGAAGTGACTTTGCTTTGAATTCCGCTGCGATTCTAACTTTGACAAAGTGTGTGACGCTGAAATACATCACAACAACCAACAAAGCCGCAAGTGGACACTGATTTAACACAGTTTTCAGCCCAGTTTCACCATCACACCATCACCTCAGGACTTTATTTACTCCTGATTTACACACAAAGCCTGAAACCTCGAATCATTCCTGTATGTCATGTCTGTTTTGTTTCGTATATTACGTATGAGTACAAAAAAAAAGATACATTTTAATTTCATTGTTAATTCAATTAAATTCATTGTTTAATTGTTTCATTTAATTAAAAATTAATTAAGGGCAAACTTATTCACCACTCGATTACTAACACAAATTAACGCAGCCAGTTTGTTATTGATATAAGCCACGCCTACCTGTGATGTCACAGAGGTGACCGATTTCTGGCTTTTTTTAAAAAAAAAAAAAAAAAAAAAAGACTTTAATAGACTTTAAAGGTGGGGTCTCCGTTGTTTGAAAGCCAATGTTGGCATATAAAATCACCAAAACAAACACGCCCCTAACCCAAATGGGTCCCACCCCTGTATCGACAGCTCCGCCCACACATACAGTACATACGTAACCCAGGCAATTAATGGAAATAAATGTGTCTTTATCATAGCTGAAGGGAAGAACAATACGATTGTAGATAAACAAACAAGCAAAAATGACACACAAGCATAATCATGTAAAGGACAAAGACATATATTAGTTCTGTGTAACAAAGCAAAACCAACGTTACTCACCTATCGAGAAGGAAAAAAGCGCCTCGGCGTCTTAAGTAAAGTTGGTCACATATTCACAGATTGGAGTTTCCCGAGTCAATAACTCCTGAGCTAAACACTGTTACTACACAAAACACGGTTGTAGCTGCGTCTCTACATTACTACGATAGAAAAGAGGTGTTATTTGTGTAGTAACAGTGTTTAGCTCAGGAGTTATTGATTCAGGAAACTCCAATCTGTGAATATGTGACCAACTTCCTGCTCCTTCAGTTCTCTCCAGCGCTGGAAAGCTGATCCTATATTAACACGTCCTACTTCTTACCTTATCGTAAGTCTTTCTTCGCTTTCTTTCTTTGTTTTTATCCTCCATGTCAATGTTAAAACCGCTTTCTGCTAATGTCACACATGTGCACTGAACACTCTCTCCACCCATATTGACAAGACCCGCCCCCTTCTGCTCATTGGCTACACGTTAGTTTTGTATTTGTTCTGTTTTCGGACCGACTCAGTTTTCTGAAGCATTTCTCAAAAATCGGAGACCTCACCTTTAAGACTTGCATGCTGAAACATTATAGAAATCAGTGTTTCTATTCCAGACTTTTCCACTGTGCATTTTCTGTATACAGATTTGGTTTTATAAGAGGTTTTATGAGAGGTGATTGATCATATATATATTTACATACCATATAAATACCATATATAAACCATGTACATTTGAAAACACATGTAGAATTACCAGAGGTGGGAGTAAGTCACACATGTGCAAGTTACAAGTAAGTCTCAAGTCATGAATGTCAAGCTAAAGTCAAGTTGTCTTTTTTTAATATTTGTCAAGCAAGTCTCAAGTCTCAAATTTGCGACTTAAGTCTGACTCGAGTCAAGTCATATGACTCATATGACTCGAGTCCCCCATCTCTCCCCATCTATTGTGGCAGCTGATGTTGCAGTTCAGAAATAAAGCTGTTCATTACACATTACAGTAATAAAATATTTTATCATCTTTGCTATGAATGTTGGATTGGATTCCTAGCTCACATTGCATATAAAACATATAAGACAGGGCAGAAAAAACTACACCAAACGAGACAGGTCACTTTATTGTTTTGCTTTGTTTTGTGCCGACAAATAGAGTTTAAACTCGGCCGGCAGCTCGTCGTCCGAGTACAGCCTGTCAGAAAAGTACACTCTTCTTATGCGACAGTTTGCGTGAATCTGCACTCGCAGCGTCTCGACGTAGTTGGTGCCATAAGCTCTACGTGTGAAGTCGGACATGTTGAACTGGATCTGGTTCCATCCTTCTTCCAGGCGCATGGGCATGGTGCAGATGAAGGGCTTCACCCGTGTGGTGATATGGTAGTCGCTGGCTCGGAATCTCCGCCGCACGTTTTTATCATCCAACACCTGGATTTCAAATGTAAAATATTTCTTCAGATTCTTGATGATCATGACCATGATGGGAAGTCTGATGCCTAGGGTTTTGTTTGGATCTGCCGGGCATGTGATGTAGGTCGTGCTGACATTGGTTCCCTCCACCTCCAGCACCAGTGACTGGATGTCGTTGTCTGTAACGCGCTTTATATGTCCATTTCTCACCTGCAAGTACAGGTTTATTAGAAATGTATATGTCGATACACAGACAGATAAAGCTAGAAAGATAGACACATAGACTGTTGTACAGTTAGTATCATGATGGTGAGTGTGTATTACAACTGTGTGTAAGATTGAAGACTGATCACAAAGTGCCTGATGTACTAAACCCAGATTTACACTCAACCAAAAGTCTCCATCTTGGCATCACTGATACTTTAGTTATGCATCTTAAGAGTTGTTAATAATATCAGTCTAACTAAATGAGCAGATGTTTACCTGTTTATCCCAGTGGTGTAGAGGTTTGCTTCCGATGCTGTACAAAATGGACAAGAAGCCGCTTTGAAACGTATTATTAAACATAGCTTTAAAATATCAAAACTCTGCTTTGTCTTTTTATAAATCACTTCTGTTTACAGCTCTTCGCTCCTAGATTGTGGCTTAAATAGCATCTATAGCTGATTCTGATTACGTTAAACAGAATCAGAACAAGAATCAGAATTTCTCATGGATATAACAATGCAAGAGAGATATAGCAATGCATCCGTTATACATAAACGCCATCAGTGTACACAAGTAAATGACTGTAGGTAAATTTTCAGATAATATTAGAAACCCTGGAAGCTTTCTATTTTTACATTTATACAACATATTGCAGTTTTGCTTAAATTCGCTGATGAAATAAAAAACATTTGACTTACTACTAGACCACTTCATTTTATCTGTATTTTATGAAACTTCCCCATTAAGATCAGTAATTCAATAACATATGCTTTATCATTTTCTATCCCACAATCATTAAAATATATCATTATATCAAACCCGTCCAATTTAACATCTGTATTAAGTTTTCTTGTAATAAAAAATTCAACATCAACCCAAAATATCTTTGTATAAATGCAATGAAAAAATAAATGGAAAATTGTTTCTTTTTCATTACTACAGAATTTACACGAATAGTCAATGTTTAATTTAAACCTAAATGTTTAATTCATTTTTTTTTTTTTTTCCTCTGTACTGTTTGTTGTTGTGTGGGACTGTGTTTGGGATTGTATGGATTCTGCTGGCTGTGAAACAAATTGCCCCTCGGGGATAATAAAGTTTACCTAACCTAACCTAACCTTTCTAATACATGTTTTACTGGATAAATTCTATGCATTATTTTATATGAAAATTCCTCTGTGACACTCTGTGTATAACAATAAACATCAATATTCATCAACTGACTAACCAATAATATATATATATATATATATATATATATATATATATATATATATATATATATATATATACGTATATATATATATATATATATATATATATACGTATATATATATATATATATATATATATATATATATATATATATATATATATATATATATATATATACGTATATATGTATATATATAATGTTATTATTTAACCGTATATTTAAAAAAAAAGGTTTATGTTTATATAAAATATATCTGTTATTCCATAAAATAATATCTTCTAGGGAAAAAAATGATGTTTATATGCCAATGTCCATGCCATGAGTGCTTGTTGATGAAATCTTGCAAGTTTCACTGGAATTTTATGAGTAGAATGATAGAATAATTAAATTTGAACAAGAATTCAATACCACTTGATTGACCTAAACAGGAATTTGGCAAATGTGTTCCACATATTATCTTTCTTTTTTTAAGTGTTGCTTGATGCAATTGATTTTAAATACATCGTTTAGAGAATAATAATTTTATACCTCTAGGTCCCCATTATCTCTGGATTAAATAATGTGATTTCCTTGTCCAAATAAAATCAGAATTTGTCAAAATTTGTCAAAATTTGTCCAATGTTTTAATTACATTAGAGGGCATAACAACTGATAAGGAAACATCAACTGATCTGGAGATTCCTTCAGCCTTGGACAAAAGGATTCTTCCCTGTAATGATAAATCCCTTTTTAACCACATGTTGAATCTAATGTTAGTTTTTCTAATTGATTCATACAATTGAAGACAGATTCATACAATTAACAGCCTTATGAACTTCACGTGTATCTTTCAAAAACAATGTGTCGTCCACAAATTCACATAACTTAAATTCCATCCCCATAGTTGTAATACCTTTGCCACTTTCAAATCTATTAGATGTTCCAATTTTACAGAACTATTGCATCCTTAATATAATCTTTTTAACAGCTTTTAAAAAATACTCACCAAATCCGAAAAATTCAATTGTTTTAAACAAAAAATCATGTTCTATCATATAAATTTCTACAAATCAACAAATAACAAGGGGGGCACGGTGGCTTAGTGGTTAGCATGTTCGCCATGATCAATCGTTTGATTGGCATCTCTGGAAAATTGTCCATAGTGTGTGATTGCGTGAGTGAATGAGAGTGTGTGTGTGTGCCCTGCGATGGGTTGGCACTCCGTCCAGGGTGTATCCTGCCTTGATGCCCAATGACGCCTGAGATAGGCACAGGCTCCACGTGACCCGAGGTAGTTCGGATAAGCGGTAGAAGATGAATGAAAGAATGAATGAACAAATAAGAAGTCTATTATACAATATGTATTCATTATAATCTGCCATAGCAAATATATGGATAGCCTGGGATGTGGTAGCCTAGTGGTTAAGGTGTTGGGCTACCAATCGGAAGGTTGTGAGTTCAATCCCTGTGTCCACTAAGTTGCCACTGCTGGGCCCCCGAGCAAGGCCCTTAACCCTCAGTTGTATAAAAATGTAAGTCGCCCTTATCCAGAGCGACTTACATTTTTATACAAATGTAAGTCGATATTCAACATTCTTGACAACATTCTTACAACTTACAACATTCTTCCTTTTTCAACTTCCACCACTTGGTCTTCTTTTCTGTCTTTCCTCTCCTCTTTTTCCTGACCACCAGAGGCATCCTGCACATCACAATCCGATGCTGCCTTGCTCTCTCCTACCACCATTTTGCAGTCACTAATCTCTTTTAGATTCCCTCACCTACATAGAATGCAGTCTACCTGCGTATTCCTATCTCCATTCCTATCTCCAACTCTATGTTCCTCTCTCTTTTGGAAATTCAAATTCAAAGTCCACCACCATCTGTCCTTCTAGGTTCCTGTCCTTAACACAAAACCTGCCCATCACCTCCTCATCACCTCTGTACCCCTTACCAACATGCCCGTTACAGTCCAATCACTACTCTCTCCCATCTCGGAATACTCTCCATCACCTCATCTAACTCACTCCAGAATCTCTCCTTCTCCTCCTACTCACAGCCTACTTAGCTACTGGAGCATAACCACTGACGACATTCACCATCACCCCTTCAATTTCTAACTTCAAACTGATGACCCTGTCTGACACTTTTTTCACCTCTAAAACATTCCTCACAAACTCATCCTTCAGGATCACTCCTACCCCATTTCTCTTCCTATCCACATCATAAATGTCTGCCCACTGCTCCGGGTGTGTGTTCACGGTGTGTGTGTTCACTGCTGTGTGTGTGCACTTTGGATGGGTTAAATGCAGAGAACGAATTCTGAGTAGGGGTCACCGTACTTAGCCGTATGTCACTTCACTTCACTTCACTATATTTATAATCATACCATGCAGTGTCACCCATATGAGGATGAGGTTCCCCTTTGAGTCTGGTTCCTCTCAAGGTTTCTTCCTTTACCATCTAAGGAATTTTTTTCCTCACCACAGTCACCTGAGTCTCCTCAGACTTGCTCATTGGGGATAAATACAAACACATTTTGATATATCTAATATTAATCTTGAATTTTGTATTCTATTAATCTTTCTATTATTCTTTATAATATCCTTTTGTTCTATGTTTATGTTCTGTAAAGCTGCTTTGAGACAATGTCAGTTTTAAAAAGAAATATATCTCCTATAGAAATAAATTTGAATTGAAGTGAATTGAAATGGGGGGCACGGTGGCTTAGTGTTTAGCACGTTCGCCTCACACCTCCAGGGTCGGGTTCGATTCCCGCCTCCACCTTGTGTGTGTGGAGTTTGCATGTTCTCCCCGTGCCTCGGGGGTTTCCTCCGGGTACTCCGGTTTCCTCCCCCAGTCCAAAGACATGCATGGTAGGTTGATTGGCATCTCTGGAAAAATTGTCCCTAGTGTGTGATTGCGTGAGTGAATGAGAGTGTGTGTGTGTGTGCCCTGTGATGGGTTGGCACTCCGTCCAGGGTGTATCCTGCCTTGATGCCCAATGACGCCTGACGGGACACAGGGGCACAGGCTCCCCGTGACCCGAGGTAGTTCAGATAAGCGGTAGAAGATGAATGAATGAATGAATGAATTGAATTGAAAAGCCCCAGTGATAGTAGTGTTGGACTCTTATTTTGACGTATGACGCGAGTTTCACACGAAAAGTGAAAACAAACCCAAAAAAAGGGTGTTGTTGGGAAGTGCAGGAAGAGGTTTAGAGGGAAGATGGAGGATGGTGGAGCTTCTAACAGCGGTGCTGTGGAGAGTAAAGCTGGCTTTGTGCTCGGAAATGTGGCGGAAGTCGTGGAGAGGATCTTAACGTTTGTGCCGACCAAATCTGTGTTCCGGTTCGCGAGGTATTGTGTTTACACTCGGAGAGTTAGCATCTGTTAGCTTCTGTTAGCCTGTTAGCATATGTTAGCATCTGTTAGCTTCTTTTAGGCTGTTAGCATCTGTTATCCTGTTAGCATCTGTTAGCTTCTGTTAGCTTCTGTTAGCATGTTAGCTTCTGTTAGCATGTTAGCCTCTGTTAGCCTGTTAGCTTCTGTTAGCCTGTTAGCTTCTGTTAGCCTGTTAGCCTTCTGAGGTGCAGTCAAGTATGGAGTTTAAACCTTTACAATTCACTCAGAACCTCTAAATGCTTCAGAACTCTCATCCTTCATCTCTTATTTTTTCTCAGATCCTCATCTCTCACTTTTTTAAATGTGTGTAGTGTTTTAGGATGAACACTGACATTAGCACAGTTAGCACAGTGTTTGTATACCATCACTGAAGCACTTCATATAAACATTATCAAAAACAAACAACTCAAATCTTCAGCTTTAAATGACGGAAATTACAATAAGGAATATTTTTAACAGATGAAAGAAATGTGCATTATTTATTATTATTTAATAAAAATAGTTTTTCTCTTATTGTGAAAAGTAGTTATAATAATAATAATAATAATAATAATAATATTATTATTATTATTAACAACAATAATAATAATAATAATAATAATAATTAAAATATTTTAGTTAATTTACAGTTACATTCTTTGAAAAAAGAAGGTTAATTTTCTTATTGTGAAAAGTAGTTAATAATAATAATAAATTATTATTATTTACTACTCTTTATGATAAATGTATATTGTTTTCAATTCTGGGTAATAAAACTATGTAGTTGACATCTTTGTCTTATTAAGTAAGAAAAAAATAATAGCTTAAAATGACCTTGTAATAAAAATGGTTATTACACAATACTATTATTCATAATAATTTATGTTTAAAAACTATCTAGGAAAAAATAAGTGGGACAATATATATATATATATATAAATATCTTAGTGTAAAGCTTGATTATTGGGTATTATTATTATTATTATTATTATTTTGTAAGTTATAGTATGTATTAAGTAAGAAAAACAGAAAACCCACATTTTCTTCTTTAGTTATATTAATAATAATTATAGATATAGTTAAAGTATAGTTTGTCCTGCACAGAATAAAGCTGATCTTTCTGGTTTAACAGCATTGCAGCTGCCCCACCCGAGCTGTGGAGAAGGAGACAGACATGAATTACTTTTTCTTCTCTTGAGTTTTTAGAGCTCAGGTGTTGGAAAAGATCAAGACAGGAGATAAATCTGATCACTGCACACTGCTGATTTCTGTTGTTATTATTATTATTATTATTATTATTATTATTATTATTATTCTCTAAGGGAGCGCCCAGCCACCCTGCGGAGGAAACTCATTCCGGCCGCCTGTATCCGGGATCTTGTCCTTTCGGTCATGACCCAAAGCGGTAGAAAATGGATGGATGGATGGATTATTATTATTCCTCTTGTTAATATAAATATCATCAGAATTTTTTTAATATTTAAAATCAGTATATAATGTGTTTACTACAGCTACACAGGAGGGTGTGAACATCAATTGTGATCAAAAACTTGCCACCACATGTCAATTCTGAGGCGGAGCCTAAATTAACTCTGAATCTTGAGTGATCGCATAGATTTGGGTATGAAACAGATATAGAGGAGAAAATTGTCAGATCATATTCAAAGTGAAAGTGAAAATGACGTGACATACAGTACGGCTAAGTATGGTGACCCATACTCAGAATCCGTTCTCTGCGTTTAATCCATCCAAAGTGCACACACACACCAGTGAACACACACACACCAGTGAACACACACACACTGTGAACACACACCCGGAGCAGTGGGCAGCCATTTATGCTGCGGCGTCCGGGGAGCAGTTGGGGGGGTTCGGTGCCTTGCTCAAGGGCACCTCACCCGAGACTCGTACCCACAACCTTAGGGTTAGGAGTCAAACTTTCTAAATATTAGGCCACGACTTCCCCCAAAGTGTGGGGCATGGCTATATACGAGGGGCGGAGCTAGTGTCTTTTGAAATAACTTTGTTATTTCAAAAACACTGGCAGCCAATTAGATTTTCGATTTTTAAAAAATGTATTTATAAACCTACACCTTTCTTTAAGGGTGTGATTTATTTCTTTATTTATTGACATCAGTCATGAAGCAGATTATTGTCCTCTCTGTCTTAGTGTTTGTCGGCTGTGGAGGAACTGTGCACGGCGAGTCCTGAGAACAAGACAGAACCTGACGTGGCTCTCGGCTTCCGGTTCATCGCTATATGAAGAACACGTTCTCCTCAGAACCATGGAGGATGGACTGGAGGTCCGAGGGTTTTGAAATTTTTTTTTTTTTTGCTTTTACACAAAAAGACCCAAAAATGTTTTGTTCTAATGATATTTAATTGAAAAAATGTATTTGTAATAAAACACTTAAAGGGCGATATGATGTAGTGGAGTCACTATTAAGCATTGAAGTATTTCCCAATAATATCATAACTCCTCTCTCTCTCTCTCTCTCTCTCTCTCTCTCTCTCCATTTCTCTCTCTCTCTCTCTCTCTCTCTCTCTCTCTCTCTCTCTATAGAATGTCTTTCTGCTGCCCCACACAGTGTTGTTAATGATAGACAATGAGAACTTTACTGGACATCATGGCGCTTTCAGGCATAAAAAAGGTAAGACGTTGTAACTGTTACTTCATGATAAATGTTACGAATTACGATCCTGTGTCTGATCCCGTGTCTGATCCCATGCCGTAGCCAGGCGGTGTGAGCCGGAGGACAAGTTGGACGTGGTGGAAAGGCTGAGACGTTTGTTGCCCAGCAGCTGTGACATTTTGTGCATCATTACTCCAGGAATCGTGTGTAAGTTTCTCCTTCTGTCTTTTCTGTTCTGTAGCTGTAAATATACGGATTTGAGATTTCAAGAGCATTTAATAAACTTATAATCGTCCCCTTGTGCTGTTTATTATTAGTTTTAGTGCACGCACCCTCACATCGTGAGATTTTTGTGTTTTAATTCTGTGTTGGTAAAGAACGGCTCTGCTCTCCTGCTGTACGTCATGTTGCTTTCTTGTCTCATGACGTTTTGTTTGTTTTGTCCTCAGTGACCCCCAGTGAGCCGTCCTGTCGCGCCCCTCAGGAGTTCATGGAGGGTGAAGCTGGTTTCAGTCTTCTGTTTCCTGCGATGGAGGGAGTTCACATCAGACCGTTTCACTTCTGCAAAAACAGCCTCAACGACAACGCTTTAGAGAAAGCAGGTAAACCAGCATGAGTTTTTTGAATATATGAGCAATTTAAATAGATAAATACGTAAATTCATGAGCACAGGAATGATAAGATGTCGTGTGTGGTTGTCTCGAAGGCTTGGCCGGGAATCCTGACCTGAAGGTGGTGTTGTTGTTTGGCTACGATGCCTACAAAACCGGAGCTGCTCGCTTCCTTAACCAGCTGCTAGAACCTCTGGGGCGGAGTAACGTCCTTATCGCCGGTGGTCATGTAGAGAGAGTTCTCCCACACAAGAGGGACTGGTGCGTGTTACGCAGGTTATAGAGTTTAATATACACTGAGGGAAGCTTCTGTTTTTCAGAGTCTTCTGCTTAAGAGGTCACCTTTAAACACACTCATCCGACAGAAAACAGAACGACAGACTCAGGAAGCATTTATTTCTGTGCTTACATTTGTAATACGATATCAAATAAAAACAAGAGATGATTTAAACAAGAAAAAAGCGCCTTCTAAAGGCGCTGATGTCTAGTTGTGTCGGATGGCGGAATACCGACATGCTTAATACTCACTTCAGGGTGTGTGTTTGTGTGTGTCATGTTCCCAGTTGTTCTCCTGGTTCCTTCGGTGTGGCAGGTCTCACTATGAGTGGTCCCAGGATTCAGGGAGCCTCAGTGCTCATGGATCAGGATGTGAGCACGCCCGCGTCCGCCGAAGTCACCATCCGACGATTGAAAGCTGCCAACATTCCAGAGTCCAACACCGTCGGCTTCATGTTCGCCTGCGTGGCGCGAGGACACAACCACTACGGCGGCCAGCACAACGTGGAGGCCGACGTCTTCCACAAACTCTTCCCCGGAGTTCCTCTGTTCGGGTTTTTCGGAAACGGAGAGATCGGCTGCGACCGCATCGTTAAAGAAAACTACACACTGAGTCAGACAGACGCTAACGGACTGCAGCACGGCTACACCACCGTCATGAGTCTGGTGCACTTGGGATGACACATACACTCTCAATCTCTCTCTCTCTCTCTCTCGTTCTTTCAGGGCTAACTAGAAGCGTGGGACTTTCTTTTCCACATGTATTTCATGTAACATTTAGTGTTTAATCTTAGTACATTTTAAAATCAGTGCACTTTTAAATCCTAAAGCTATTCAAGAAATTGTTTCAGAAAAACAAAATTCTTTGACTTGCACAAGAATTTTTTCCCTCCTGTCCAACTGACCTGCAGTTAAATATTCACTTGTACTGAATTTTTTCATCTATAGTTTTTTTTCCTCTTGATTCAGTCCCCACACCTGCTGTTGTGTATTTAACTAAAGAAAAGGTGTGTGTAGGATTTATTAAGACCTCTAATATTAATTCCATTCCTTCTCATTCCTACAGAAATCCCCATTGATGCTGTTGATCTGTTTTTATTTCCTTCTGTGATATTTATCTGCTTCTGCTCAAATATTGAAGCTCCGAGTCCTGACTCGGGCCTCCTGACTAAACAAATAATCTACATTTATTACAGTTCTTTAATAAAGTAGGTTATATTTCCGAGCTCAGAGCTGTAGGGATTCTTCCGGCTTTCTCTCAGAAGCAGAATAAATTCATTACGGAGACATTGTGATCGTTTCTCACCGAACAGAAGCAACTAAAAAAAAATTCAGGTTTTCAGTCCTGATCTCACACACACACACAGACACGTTCCAGTTTATCTACTTCATAATAAAATCAGATCAGATTATCTGTAGACAGTCGTGATCGCAGGGTTCTCTTTTCTCGTCTTAATAACAGTGTTACAATATAGAGTTGAGTTCTTTACACATCTTTCCCTCATTATTTTAATAAATCTGAAATATTTTCTCGAAATATGACAAAATGTAAATCTGCTTTCTGTTCTTTATTGTGTTGTATTATTTTTTTCAGCTGTTAGACTGAATGGAACCAGCTATAAACTATAAATCAGCGTCGTTATGTGTAAAAAACTTGCGTAATTCATCCAATATTTTTGCGTAGAATAAATAATTGGTTTTGTTAAATTTATTCAAACGTTAAATAAAGGATCATTGAAATCAAGACTATTTTATTCATTGTGTTTTTTTTTTTCATTACAAAATGTTTATAATTATTATTTCTGTGATTATCATCAATTGAAAAACTTATTAACGATATGATATAACATATCAGTGTTATATTCATTATTATTAGTTTATTATTATTATATTTTGGTATTATAGCTTATTATAATATGGGTTGGCACTCCGTCCAGGGTGTATCCTGCCTTGATGCCCAATGACGCCTGAGATAGGCACAGGCTCCCCGTGACCCGAGGTAGTTCGGATAAGCGGTAGAAAATGAGTGAGAGTGAGTGAGCTTATTATAATTAATTTAATCCAACTTTATTAACTCATAGAAAGCAAGTAGCCGTATATGATCATGTCTGTAAGTATTTGGACAGTGGACTTTTTGTATTTTTGCCTCTGAATCACTACAATGGATTTGAAATGAAGATCATGGTGTGATAGAAATGGTGATTAACAAAAATATCACATTAACTGTTTTTACTCAGTACTTCCTCTTGACAGGCTCAAAAGTAATCGGCCAGTTGACTGATGAGCTGTTTCATGATCAGGTGTGGCCTGTTTCCACGTTATTTCATTATAACTGTTCATGGGAACTCTCAATATGGTCCAAAGAGGTGATGAGAAGGAGAAAAGAAGGAGGTTATCATTAAGCTGTAGAACAAAAAGTACCAATCAGAATGAGAGCAAAAACAAATCAACAATCTTCTACATTCTTTAACACACTGTAGAGCTCAGGAATTCTGTGGAAGATGTGAATGATCTCATAGCCTAAATACAGAAGGTCTAATAATCTAATAAAGCCTGGTCAGGTCTTTTGACAGATCAAACTAAGATGAACTTGTAGCAGAATGATGTGACAAGAGAAGAGCACAGAGAAGGAACAGAAGGGCTGATGATCATCTGTTAAACATGGTGTACTCTGTGTTCTGACATGGGTGTGTATGACTGCTAGTGGAACCGAGTCACTAGTGTGTATTAATGACGTGACTGCTGATAGAAGGAGCACGATGAGTTCTGAATACTTTCACCTCAGATTCATCGACGCTTCACCGTACAGAACGGTGATGACCCAAAAGGAACCGATCACATCTCATGTTCATTATTCTTGAACATAAAGATGTGGTCCATA
>NC_083460.1:40308810-40318810 GCF_030014155.1 Tachysurus vachellii
AACACCACACACATCCACGGCATAAAATAAACCAGCGGATCAGACGGGAAAACATCAGATCCAGGAATCCGGACCAATATCTGTCCAGATATCTGATCCATACTCCATCTCTGATCTGTTATAGCATCGCTAATGTGTTATTAATGGACAGATGCTCCGCTTAAAGGAACGGATTTAAAATGGAAAAAAACGTGTGATCGTAAATAACGCGGTCAGAAGATAAGGAATAAAATATGATAGTGCTGAGGGAGATGCATAACTGTTCTTTTTTTTTCTTCTCCCAGGTGAGACAGCTTGTGTATGAATGAAGCAGCATCATGGCTGCGATGATTCCGCCTGTGAAGCTGAAATGGTTGGAGCATCTGAACAGCTCATGGATCTCGGAGGACAGCGAGTCCATTTCCACACGAGAAGGTGTGGCTCTACTCTACTCCAAGCTCCTGGCTAATAAAGAGGTGGTGCTGCTTCCTCAGCAGGTTCTGTGCCTCAAAGGTCCTCAGCTGCCTGACTTTGAGCGTGAATGTCTGTCTCGTGATGAACAGGAGCACTATCTGGATGCGCTACTGGCCAGTCAGCTGGCTTTGGCCAAAACTGTGTGCTCGGACTCTCCGTTCGCGAGTGCTCTGCGCAAACGTCTTTTGGTGCTGCAGCGCATCTTTTATGCTCTCTCCAGCAAGTACCATGACAAGGGCAAGGCGAAACAGCAGCAGCACTCGGGCGAGAGCACGCTGAACTCCTCTGAGCTGCAGGCGGCGAGCGAGAGGCCGCGCTCTAGTACAGACGCGCTAATCGAGATGGGAGTACGTACAGGGCTGAGTTTACTCTTCGCTCTCCTGCGTCAGAGCTGGGCCCTGCCCACGGCCACGCCCGGTCTCAGCCTCTGCAATGACGTGATCACCACGGCGATCGAGGTAGTAGGCTCACTGCCGCCGCTGTCTCTAGCCAATGAGAGCAAGATCCCTCCTATGGGGTTAGACTGCCTGGTGCAGGTCACCGCCTTCCTGAAGGGCGTGATCGCCTGCCAGACAGGTGCGGACGTGGTGGGGCGAAGACTGGCCTGTGAGCTCCTCCTGGGTTTAGCGGCGCAGAGAGGATCCCTGAGGTATCTGCTGGAGTGGGTGGAGATGGCGCTGGCCGCCTCGGCTGGAGTCAGCAGCCTGGAGCAGAACCAGAACCAGGAAGGCCTGATGGGTTACGACTGCTTCATGAACATCCTCATGCAGATGAGACGATCGTTGGTACGTCTTTCACATCTGTTAAAGTCTCTCATTCAGTAAAGTCGTAACAACAAATAAAGAAAGCAATAAGCCTTAACACAAAATATCTATCTATCTATCTATCTATCTATCTATCTATCTATCTATTCATTCATTCATTCATTCATTCATTCATTCATTCACAGGGTTCGTCGGCAGACAGGAGTCAGTGGAGGGAGCCGACACGCACTCCAGACGGTCTGTGCTCTCTGTATGAAGCAGCACTCTGTCTGTTTGAAGAGGTAAAAAAATTGTCTAGAAATATAATTTTATTCAGAGTAATTTAATAGATTGCTGGTTCACACTATTAGTGACGGCGATGTTACAGGTCTGTCGCATGGCATCGGATTACTCCAGGACTTGTGCGAGTCCAGACAGCATCCAGACGGGCGAGGCAGCCATGGTGTCTGAGACGTGCGAGGTGTATGTGTGGGGCAGTAACAGCAGCCACCAGCTTGTGGAAGGAACGCAGGAGAAAATCCTTCAGCCCAAACTTGCAGCCAGCTTCAGCGACGCACAGACGGTAAGAAATACGCAGAAGGGCTTTGAATCCTGATTAGCGTTAATCAGAAACCTTCTGAGCAGAATCTGGAATTCAGCAGCTCTTCAGTCCTGTATTTAAACCGATACACGGTGTGTAATTCCAGATCGAAGCCGGTCAATATTGCACATTCGTCATCTCCTCCGACGGCTCCGTTCGGGCTTGTGGCAAAGGAAGCTACGGTCGCTTGGGTCTGGGCGACTCCAACAACCAGTCCACGTTGAAGAAGCTGACCTTCGAACCTCATCGTTCTGTCAAAAAGGTTTCCTCGTCCAAAGGCTCGGACGGCCACACGCTAGCTTTCACGAGCGAAGGGGAAGTGTTCAGCTGGGGCGACGGAGACTACGGCAAACTGGGACACGGCAACAGCTCCACACAGAAATACCCCAAACTCATACAGGGACCCCTGCAGGGAAAGGTACTGAGCACAGTGTGCAGTATTTCTCAATCCTCATCAAATTTACCCTCATGAGGTTAACTAGGGGTACCTCATTTACCTCATTGACTTCTAGAAGACTTCTAGATGTTTCATTTGAATGCAAACTATTTCTTTGAGCTTTACTATAAGCTCGTCTTGTTGGAGTCACGTCCAGTGAACCATTAACAGGTCACATGACGTGACGTGCCAAACGTGCTCCGAAACCAGTAACATATATTTAAATCTCCTGGAAAAGCGTCACTTTCTGACACGTCCTTTTAAACATCGACTGCATTCCTACAGGAAATTGCAGATATTGTTTTATTACACGTTACGGATCTGACTTTGTTGCTCGCTCATTTGATACGAGAAGTTTCCTTTTATTCTGATATCCTTGTTGTTTTGAATCATTTATAAATGTAGATAATAACCTACTCTTAGTTTCCGTGTAAGTGAGTCTCTTCTGTAACATCCTCAGGTGGTGGTGTCCGTGTCGGCCGGCTACAGGCACAGTGCAGCGGTTAGTGAGGACGGAGAGCTGTACACGTGGGGAGAAGGTGACTTTGGAAGACTGGGTATGTTTATAGGAGGAGGATGAGAAGATGTGTTTACATGTTCAGTTTTTTTTTCTGATGATGTTTTGTTTACTGAATTAAATGTTTTGACTTTCCTCTGTATGAGGAATAATTACAGATGATATTACAGATAACATGAACGAGCGTGTCGTACGTGCTGTTTTTAGGCCACGGTGATAGCAACAGCCGCAACATCCCCATGCTCGTGAAGGACATCAGTAATGTAGGCGAGGTGTCCTGCGGCAGCTCTCACACCATCGCGTTGTCGAAAGACGGACGCACCGTTTGGTCTTTCGGAGGCGGAGACAACGGTGAGTCGCGTGCGTCAGCCCATGTCTGCGTTTGTTATATCTCAGAGCAACGAGAATATGATTCGAATATGATAAACGTTAAAAAATCACGATGACTTCAATACATTTCGACGATTCGCAGAAATATCAGTGTTCGGTTTATATGTTTTACTAAATCTCTCCCATACATGAGGCTTTAAAAAAAAAAAAAAAAAAAAAAAAGAATCAAAACATTGCTTCCTTTCCACGTTTTCGGGTTTGAAATCGAGTCTCTCGATGTTGATATCAAGCTAGCGTCACTAAACGAAGAGAAGTTTGTCTATTTTTACCCTGAAATCTTACTGTATGCTAGTGCCAGTATTATATATGTAAAGTAAAGGAATAAAACAGTAGAGTATGTTGTGAGTTTCTCACATGACCCCATTTGTAAATAAATTAATGGGTCATGCCCTTTGTTTTTATGGCGTTTGTAGTTATTATATAAAAAGCGATACTCAGGTTTGCTGTGATCTGACCTCACAGATTTTCTGCCCCGTTTACTTGCCTGATGTTTACCCTGGTTTCTCTTGGACAGGTAAACTCGGTCATGGCGACACCAACCGTGTGTACAAACCCAAAGTGGTTGAAGCCCTGCAGGGAATGTTCGTCCGTAAGGTGTGCGCTGGAAGCCAATCTTCTCTGGCCCTGACCTCCACTGGACAGGTAAAAAGGTGGAACGTTAGAGAGGTGTATCGTTACATGTTTATAGAGCGTATAACAGAGTCGTACCTGTTTCCCAGGTGTATGCTTGGGGTTGTGGCGCTTGTCTGGGCTGCGGTTCTTCTGAAGCCACCGCCCTCAGACCAAAGCTGATCGAGGAACTGGCCACCACCCGTGTTGTAGATATCTCTATAGGAGACAGTCATTGCCTGGCATTATCACATGGTAAAATATTGCATCTTTTGTTTATAGAAAAATGGTCCTGTTGTTTAAAACTGAGTAAAAACTTTGTAAATAGCAAAGTTTGAACATTCTGCCGTTTATTTCTGCAAAGCGTCTTTATAATAAAATGACTTTAATTGTGACGTCACGGTGCTCAAAAAAACAACAAAGGATCTGTAACACAAATTCCAACATCGCTTTGTAGGACATCGTGTCCCGTTCCGCTTGTTTGTTTATACGATTATATGTTTTGACGGATATTTTGGAACGGAATAAAACGATGATTATTGTTTTTGTTTTTTTATTCTTGTTACACGTTTTGAAGATAACGAAGTTTACGCCTGGGGTAATAACTCCATGGGTCAGTGCGGTCAAGGAAACTCAACCGGTCCCATCACCAAACCCAAGAAAGTGATCGGTTTAGACGGAGTGGCCATCCAGCAGATTTCTGCAGGCACCTCCCACAGCCTGGCCTGGACCGCCCTTCCTCGAGACAGGTGCAGCATTCGCATCACATTAGACCCTCCAGGGTCTAATACAGTGTAGTGTATATGACCACTTTCTAATATCTTCTCAATACAGAACACAACTTGCTTCACCCATGGTTGGGCAGCGAGTAACGAAGATGTTTGAATCAATTATCTTGTAAGATTATTTTTGCAAGTCGTTAGCGCTAAGTTATCGTTCATTGTTTTTTGCATGTACGATATATATTTTTGTTCTGTTTTCTGTGTCAAGTCTTTAAGTCTCCAAGTCTCCATTCTCTCACTTTCACCATGGTGTCGATGCCCAACAGAGACAAGTCACTAATTGTGGGTGTTGAAAACTAAGAGTCTACCTTTAAAACTTTGGAGTCGATTCCACACAATGAAAACGAATCACTTCTCACGCTCACGCTCTCACACACACTGCACAAATACAGTTTTACACTTTGTGAAAAGCTGAAATTCATTTTTTTAAATCTTTATTTTAACGAATTAAGCCTATCTAAGATTTAGTTCAGTACTGTTTTTTTTTTTAAATGCTGCATATACATAGTTATTACATAGCTTTGGTATTTAACATGTTGGGAAAAAAAAACAAAACCATTAATTGATTCATTTAAAAAAAACAATCAACAGATAAATGAATTATCAAAATAATCATCAGTTGCAGCTTTAATGAGGTGTTATTGCGTGTATTGCAGATTCTGATGCTTAATATCCAACATTTTATGTTATTAAGAGAATCTCGTGTGTGTGTGTGTGTGAGAGCAGGCAAGTGGTGGCATGGCACAGGCCTTACTGCGTGGATCTGGAGGAAAGCACTTTTGCTCATCTGCGCTCTTTCTTGGAGAGATATTGTGACGGCATTAATAACAAAGTCCCTCCGTTGCCCTTCCCATCCTCCAAGTACGTCAAAGCACTACCTCTTTGTACAACTTTTAGTCGTTATTAATAAATAAAAACTTACTGTTTTATTTTTACCATGTACAATTGGTTGATGTTTGTTCCCACAGAGAACACCATAACTTCCTGAAGCTGTGCCTAAAGCTCTTATCCAATCACCTGGCCCTGGCACTGGCAGGGGGCGTGGCCACCAGTATCCTAGGACGACAGGCTCGGCCTCTTCGCAACTTGTTGTTTAGACTGATGGACGCATCAGTGCCTGATGAGATTCAGGAAGTGTGTTTCTGTTTTTATATTTGCTTTTTGATTGATGTTTTTTTTTTGTTCCTTAAGTTTTTTTGTTGCTTAAGTTTGTGTTTGTGTTTCAGGCGGTCATTGAGACTCTCTCCGTAGGGGCCACCATGTTGCTGCCCCCTTTGAGGGAAAGAATGGAGCTTCTTCACTCACTCCTTCCTCAAGGACCTGACCGCTGGGAGAGCCTCTCTAAGGGACAGGTAAAGTGCTGTGTGTGTGTGTGCAAGTGCACATGCGTGTGTGTGTGTGCAAGTGCACATGCGTGTGTGTGTGTGCATGTGCACATGCGTGTGTGTGTGTGTGCAAGTGCACATGCGTGTGTGTGTGTGCATGTGCACATGCGTATGTGTGTGTGCATGTGCACATGCGTGTGTGTGTGTGCATGTGCACATGCGTGTGTGTGTGTGCATGTGCACATGCGTGTGTGTGTGCATGTGCACATGCGTGTGTGTGTGTGCATGTGCACATGCGTGTGTGTGTGTGCATGTGCACATGCGTGTGTGTGTGCATGCGCGCGTGTGAGTGTGTGCATGTGCACAAGCGCGCGTGTGTGTGCATGTGCACATGCGTGCGTGTGTGTGCATGTGCACATGCGTGTGTGTGTGTGCATGTGCACATGCGTGTGTGTGTGCATGCGCGCGTGTGAGTGTGTGCATGTGCACAAGCGCGCGTGTGTGTGCATGTGCACATGCGTGCGTGTGTGTGCATGTGCACATGCGTGCGTGTGTGTGCATGTGCACATGCGTGCGTGTGTGTGCATGTGCACATGCGTGCGTGTGTGTGCATGTGCACATGCGTGCGTGTGTGTGCATGTGCACATGCGTGCGTGCGTGTGTGCATGTGCACATGCATGCGTGCGTGTGTGCATGTGCACATGCGTGCTTGTGTGCATGTGCACATGCGTGCGTGTGTGCATGTGCACATGCGTGCGTGTGTGCATGTGCACATGCGTGCGTGTGTGCATGTGCACATGCGTGCGTGTGTGCATGTGCACATGCGTGCGTGTGTGCATGTGCACATGCGTGCGTGTGTGCATGTGCACATGCGTGCGTGTGTGCATGTGCACATGCGTGCGTGTGTGCATGTGCACATGCGTGCGTGTGTGCATGTGCACATGCGTGCGTGTGTGCATGTGCACATGCGTGCGTGTGTGCATGTGCACATGCGTGCGTGTGTGCATGTGCACATGCGTGCGTGTGTGCATGTGCACATGCGTGCGTGTGTGCATGTGCACATGCGTGCGTGTGTGCGTGTGCGCATGCATGTGTGCGTGTGTGCGTGTGCGCATGCATGTGCGTGTGTGCGTGTGTGCGTGTGCACATGCATGTGTGCGTGTGCACATGCGTGCGTGTGTGCGTGTGCACATGCATGTGTGCGTGTGTGCATGTGCACATGCATGTGTGCGTGTGTGCATGTGCACATGCATGTGTGTGTGCGTTTGCACGTGTGTGTGTGTGTGTGCATGTGTATGTTCGCGTGTCTGTGTTCGCGTGTCTGTGTGTGCGTGCCTGCACGTGTGTGTGCGCACCTGTGTGTTTGTCTCTGTGTGTGTATGCATGCATATTAATATGCGTGCCTGTGTTACAGAGGATGCAACTGGACATCATTCTCACCAGTCTCCAGGATCACACCCACGTGTCATCTCTGCTGGGTTACAGTGCTCCTCCGGATGTCTCTGAGTCTCTCACACTGTCTTCCGACCCCACACACACACCGGACACACACCCTGACACACACCTCGCCGAGATCCTCATGAAGACTCTACTCAGGAATTTGGGCTTCTATACGGTGAGTGTGTCTAGTGAACCTTTGCACACTTATTGCATCTGCTGAGGCCACGTTGTAATGTTAAGTGTGTGTGTGTGCGTGATTACAGGATCAGGCATTTGGGGAGTTGGAGAAGAACAGTGATAAGCATTTACAGGGAACATCTTCATCTGATAACAGTCAACCTGCTCACCTCCACGAGCTCCTATGTTCTCTACAGAAACAACTGCTGGCTTTCTGTCATATGAACCCTGTCACAGAGGTACACACAACAGACATCAGAGACACACATACAACAAATGGACAGAGACACAAACACTTAGTTTTAATAATGGAGACACACACACACACACACACATTTTGACAGTGAGACATAGACAGAATGAGAGAAACACATGGACAGAACGACATGAAAGGATTATGTTTGCATGATGTCTCTCACACTGTATAATTTGAGTATATTGTGTGTGTGTGTGTGTGTGTGTGCTTATCTGTGTAGGACTCCAGCAGCGTGGCCCTTCTCCATAAACACCTGCAGCTTTTGCTGCCTCATGCTACAGACATTTTTACTCGCTCAGCCATGCTTCTGAAGGAGAGTTCTGGAAACGGCAGCGTGCGCGAGAAACTACGAGGTACGTTTTTTTTGCACTCACACACACACACACACACAGTTACACACACAAACAATTTGCAAACATCCCTAAAATGTCTGTTTATTTATCCTCGGGACAGACGGGTTCAAATTTACTAAATCGATTTATTATGCAATATAAATCGAGTCAAGAACATCAAACAGACGCTTGCTATTTTCAGACCCTGGTGTTTGTTGTCTGTGTGTGTTGTAGATGTGATGTACGTGTCTGCGGCGGGAAGCATGCTGTGTCAGATCACGACGTCATTGCTGTTACTGCCCGTATGGGTGGCTCGTCCGCTGCTGAGTTTCCTTTTAGACCTTCTGCCACCGTTAGACCGGCTAAACAGACTCCTGCTGGCTGTCACATCTTTAGAGGACCAGGAGCTGCAGTGGCCAGTTCAAGGTAATATTAGTTAAAAAAAAAAAGACAGTTTAATGAGTCTTCAGCTCATTTGGTTGAATGTTTCTGTGTGTCTGTTAATGCCAGCAGGAATCTCAGAGCCAACGGAGCCGGGGTGTGTGACCGGGCCTGCACAGTCTTGGGTTTGGCTCATGGATCTGGAACGCACAGTGGCGCTGCTGATTGGGCGATGCCTTGGGGGAATGTTACAAGGCTCCGCCCCCTCACTGGAGGAACAGCACACAGCATACTGGCTGAAAACCCCACTATTCAGCAACGGCCTAGAGACAGACATTCCACAGCTAGGTACACACACTCACAGACAGCTAGCTAGGCACACATGCACACACATACCAGACAACTAGGTACATGTACATACATAGAGTTCCAAATTATTAAGCACATGCCATTTTTGATTGTTTTTCCAAATCAGTCAGTATGATTAAGTATTAATTTTATCCTCAACTATTATTACATATGAAAGAACTAATAATGTCAACCGTTGTATTGATATTTTGAAAAAATCATACAAATCATCCACACCACCTGAGCAGCGCCACAGACCGATCACCTCAGTGCCACGCCGAATTTAGGCAGCAAAAGGAGCCCCTACCAAGTACTGAGTACATATACAGTAAATGAACATACTTTCCAGAAGAAAGCAATTCACTAAATGAACAAACAATTCACTAAAAATGTTTTTTTTTTATTGGTCGTATGAAGTATTCTAATTTTGAGATAGTGAATCAGTGGGTTTTTGTTAAAACGTGAGCCAAAATTATTACAATTAATAGAACCAAAGACTTAAAGGTGGGGTCTCCGTTGTTTGAGAAATGCTTCAGAAAACTGAGTCGGAATGACAAACTGAACAAAAACAAAACAAACGTGAAGCCAATGAGCAGAAAGGGGCGTGTCTTGTCAATATGGGCGGAGAGAGTGTTCAGTGCGCATGTGTGACATTAGCAGAAAGCGGTTTTAACATTGACATGGAGGATAAAAACAAAGAAAGAAAGCGAAGAAAGGTTTATGATAAGACAAGAAGTAGGACGTGTTAATATAGGATCAGCTTTCCAGCGCTGGAGAGAACTGAAGGAGCAGGAAGTTGGTCACATATTCACAGATTGGAGTTTCCTGAGTCAATAACTCCTGAGCTAAACGCTGTTACTACACAAATAACACCTCTTTTCTATCGTAGTAATGTAGAGACGCAGCTACAACCGTGTTTTGTGTAGTAACAGTGTTTAGCTCAGGAGTTATTGACTCGGGAAACTCCAATCTGTGAATATGTGACCGACTTTACTTAAGACGCCGAGGCGCTTTTTTCCTTCTCGATAGGTGAGTAACGTTGGTTTTGCTTTGTTACACAGAACTAATATATGCCTTTGTCCTTTACATGATTATGCTTGTGTGACATTTTTGCTTGTTTGTTTATCTGCAATCGTATTGTTCTTTCCTTCAGCTATGATAAAGACACATTTCTTTCCATTAGTTGCCTGGGTTACGTATGTATATGTGG